>NC_048897.1:59175275-59332012 GCF_011077185.1 Oxyura jamaicensis | reverse complement strand
GCGGGTGGGAGCGTGCTGTGCCCGGGGGCCTTCCGCCGGCGGGGGAAGGCCGGAGGGAGCGAGGTCCTCAGGTAGGAGGGACCCTCAGGTGAGAGGGAAGGTGGCCGCGGGGCTGAGAGGCAGGTCGCAGGTGTCAGCACTGCACCCGGCTGCAGCAGCGAGAGGAGGATGGTGGAGAAAACTGAGGGCACAGCTGTGAGGGAGAGCCCGGCAATGTGGAAGGGAGCAAGGGGAAACTACTGCTATAAACAACGCACGTGTGCTTTTTCTTCTTCTGCGTAGCCAAAAGATGTTATCAGAAGGAAATAAGAGCAATGCATAGAGGGGGGACTTTGCCCTGTTTCGTGGGACCTTCTGACAAGGTGCAGGTATGTGCATGTAGATGGCATCATGTGGAGCTGTGGCACACGCAGCCCCTGCCCGCTGCTCCTGGCCGCAGTCAGGATGGTTCAGGGTGGCACAAGTGTCAGCCCCCCAGCGTGGGGACAGCCCGCTGGGGTCCTGCAGGGGCTGCAGCCCGTACACAGAGCACCAAGGAGTGACTGGGTTGGTCCTTCACCCTTTTTGGCCACTGGGACATGAGACACATTATGGGAGAAATGGTGCAAAGTGGCTTGACTTGAGTTGCACATAGGAAACATGGGTTTAAAGTCTAGTTTGGTGGGGATTTTGTGAAAATCTAGCAGAGTTTTACAGCTGCAGAAATATTTCTAACTTCTACAGACTAATTGCCTTGACATTACACTATCATATAGTTCTTTCTCAATTTTTCCATCTTCCAACAATTCACAGAATTTTCATTTATCCCGCTTGATTAAAAAGAGGGAAGAGAATGATTTCTAGCCCGTTATCCCGTCAAAATTATCCTGTCAGAGGTTCCAGAACTTCTGTGCTGCTTTTCTTTGAAACCCTATCAACTTGGAGACATGCTGTAATATGATTAGAAGTGAATTATCCCATAACGAAGTACCTGCGGTAAGTTCAGTTCTCATGCAGAAAATCAAATACCAGTTGCTTAGCATCATTACATGCTAAGCCTGCACAAAAGAGATAAGAATCTCATGCTCTGGAGAGATTAATGTACCTTGATGCCATGGAGCAAATATTTCATTCTCTGTCAGCTGTGTGAACTCATTAGCAGGTAACTCCACCACGCTTTGGCCCAATGGATGTCTTCTGTGAATGTGTCCAGACTACCTTAGAGCCCACGTCCAAAACACCCAGTGGCAAACTCTTCCTGATGCTCATCTTACCTGAGGCATGTATGAAGAATCGCCTCCTTTTGGTTGCTTTGAACCCAGCTCCGATTTAATTGATTCCCCTCAGTGCTGGCAACGGAAGAGTCCAACGTCTGCAGGGCCAACGTTGAATTTAGAAGATTCTTTCTTTGCGTCAAGTTCAAAGCTCCCTTTTTTCAATTTGTGACCCTTGTCATATTACCAAATCTTGAGCTGATCTATCGTAGTGCCTGCAACATTAGAATACGTACATCAGTTAATTTCAGATAAATGCAGTATTTAAAAGCCCTGTTCTATTGTAGTAACATGCAGAGCTCTAGTCTAAAATTAAGATCAAGATGAAAACAATCTAAATTCATAAAAGTTCACAAGCTAACTTGTGTTGGGCTCATCATCAGGAGGCAGGTTTATGACTTAGAGCAGTGGAGAAAGAATGCCTCCAGGCATCATTCATTAATAAGTTTACCAAATTCTTCTGATTATTTTTTTTTGACTATTTTTCCTGCTTATAGCTGGTGCTAAAGCTCTAGTTTCAGTTGTCCCTGGCTGACCTCAGCCACTTTTATTTTCTTTTACATATCATTTATTACTTTTGTAGGGAACTGTCTGGAATAAGTTATTCAGAGTTAAATCAGGAGTTTCAGGCCACAGTATCAGGAATTCAGCTCATGGGAATGAAATGTGTTATTCAACACAATTAAGAGTCTAATAAAAGCTAAGAGTTGCCAGGCTCCTTTTGTTGATAACTGGATAACCGAAGGAGACGTGCTGAGGTCCCCAAATACTACGGGTTTGAACCCACATTTGGCAGCTCTATCTGAACACACTACTAGGGTTATTTGTTCTGTCTGCATCCTAAGAAGCACTTTCTCAGGTAATTTTTAAATTCCTTTTTGCCTGTGGAGGACAGTAATATATTTTAAAAGGTGCACCAAAATCTTTACCTACACCTTGCTACTTCTAGAATAAAATCAAACAACCAAGTATGAGCGTTCTTTTCCTTTCTTTTCAGCCCTTTGCTTTACAACCCACCTTTACTGATCACCAATATCTCACTCTCATTTCTGTTTGTTGTTTTTTTTTTTTTTTTCCCCAATTCTATATTATTTCCCCTGCCCCACTGAGTTCAGTATATTTCCCTGCACTTTTTCAACCCTTCATATAACTTTTCAACAAAATGTACAGACAAATCTAGAAATAACACTGGAAATGCTTTATAAGAATCTCCAACCAAAAAAATCTTGAAGTATGATTTCCATCAGTCACAATTAGATCCAGTGTCTAGGAGGCTACAGAATCACAGCTGGATTTCACACAGTTGGCTGTGTACTCTAATGATCTATTTTCTATTTTTTTCTGAGAATTGAGTATAATTGAATTTGATGGTCTTAGAGGTCAAGAGCTGCTGCTGATTTGGAAAACTTAACTGAAGTGAGTTACAATACATAGAAAAACCTGCTATTTATGGCTTTTTCATACTTTTTCACGGTCTGAACATTTTTGAAAGGACAAAGACAACCTATGAAAGGTGAGAGGCTAGTCAGAGGCAGGGCATTTGAGAAGCAATGAATTCAAATTAGTGAATTCTGATTAAGAAGGCTCATAAGCCATGTTGTAAAATGTATGATACGCCTTTTAGTGTGATTTGCCAGCTCTGCTCAGAACAGCTGAGAATTAAAATGACAATAAGTTACATAGTGATAGAGATTAATTTGGAAGACCATTTTGGAGCAGTTTGTCCAATTCTTTTTCTCATTGCACTCAAATATAGGCTGTGCAACTGAATTGTTCTTCAAGATTGTGCAGTAAGATTTCCATCCAGAAGTGACAATTGCTTAAGAGACCAGAAATCAAAACCTAAGTTCTTACAGTTAGAAGAATATGTTAGACAATAGGGAAAACATGAAAGATCTTGAGAAATTAGGCAAGCCTGTACTCCAGGAACATTTCTGATACTATTTTGCCAACATTGCAACACTGCTTCAGGTGATGGAGGAACTTCACTAAGGATCAGGTAGGGTTTATTCATTCAAATTAAGGAAAACAACTTCACTCTTAAACTCTCAAACAGCATGGGAAAGTCATCTCAGATAACAGCGTTAATGATTCCAAAAATAGCACAATAAGAATAACAGGTTTGCCTATCTCTAGGCAACTCAAGGAAACATGCTGAGGGCCCTGATTACTACAAGTTTGAACCCACAGAAATGGTAGACTTCAGACACTTAAAGACACTTCCTGGCAGGGTCTCTTCAAAAAGAATTACAAAGAAAAAAGGAGAACATTTGCCATTGATTACCTGATGTTGGTATGTCAGTGCAGAATAAAAATAGTAGTGGCATCAACAGGGTTCTTCAATAACCTGAAAACTCAAAAAAGGCCATGCAAAGCTAGAACCCATGCCATGCCATACGATTACAGAATACCACAAAGGAAAAGATCAAACATGCTGACAGGTTTTGTTTGTTTGTTTTAACTCTGAGATACAAAATCGTTTTCATCAAGAAGATGGCCAATAAATAATATTTAAGTTAAACACAGACAAAATACCACCTTATTAGGTGTGAGAAGCAAATAAGACAAAAATATCTTTTTTTTTTTTTTCCAAAATAAAAATATAGTATTTTTTTTTAAATACATATCAATCAATTGTATTCCCCGTTCTCCCATTTTAGGGTGAATATTATCTTGATTTATACGAAGATAAATTCGAAGATAGATACTACATAGAAAATTTCCCAAATGTAATTTTCAATAAAACAGATTAAGTAGGAATATGTCATGATATTCTCTTTATCCCCAGTTTGTAAAGGCTGGTCCAGACAAAATTTCTGTCAGAGAGATTCTAAGTATTATTTGTGGTTGTTGTTTTCCAGATGAGGAGCTGTGAGCAGATGATCTCACAGGATCCCTTTTATCCTACCTTTCCAGGAAAACAGAGGCTGATTCAAAATGATAAGTTTTTTAGAAGTAAGTGGACGTAAAAAAATTTCCATCACCTTCTGCCTACTGAAGAGCACCATTATCAAGTGGCTGCCTAGCTCACAGAAACAATGTGTGGTAACCACATGATCCACAGAAGACAAAAGAGCTAGACACAAGGAAGGGATGGCAAGAGTCAAAGGTATGTGCAAAAGTCAGGCAAAATATCTGCAAGATGTTGCCTCTTTCCAGCCTAAGTACTTTTCAGGACAGGATTAATACATATCCAAAACCACTACCCAAAGCAAAGTGACGGTGGTGGCCTTTTCATGAAGGATATTAGAAAGCATTCAGTTTCAAAAAATATATTAATAATTGTTTGCTTGCAATTCCAAATCAATGTTGAAGAGAACCAGAAAGGTATTGTCACCGATGGATTGCGTTTCATCTTTTTAATCATTGATATTAAATGAAACAGATCTTTTGCATTTTGTGGACAGTACAATTTATGCCATGGGGAAAGCGATGGCAAATATTAGCAAAAGAAAGATTTTTAGAGCCTGCTTCCCTTGCAATAGATTAAAAGGTTACCCTAAATTTCCATGGGACTAGTGTTAGGCAAGAGTGCCAGATAAATAGAGCTCATAAAGCAAGGAAGATTAAATAATGTAAAATCTATTATAGAGGGAATTCCAAATACGGAAAAAGGAATTATTCATTTTCCTGGCCACTGGAAAGAATATAAACAAGCTCAAATTGTAACTGCGTTTCCTCTGAGAACATTATGGAGCACGGCAGACGTTGCACAAGGGTATTATTCAGGCTTACTGTATCACTGTGCAGTATGATCTGCCTGACGACTGCACACATGGATCAGCTGAGGCTGCAACACTGCTGAGCAAGACAGATGGGAAAATGACATTGAGAAGGCAACACTCGTGCTGCATAACAAATCCAAACTTCTCCTTCCAGAACATGCTGAACTCTCCTAGGAGTAAAACAAAACAAAACGAAAAGGTAACTACTTTTAGTCAAATGGTTTTCTACTCTGCACTGTCAGGATTTAGAATTGTATTCACGCCAAAATCACCTTTGTGGAATCCAGAAGATAACTTCAAAAGAATATTACTTGCTTGTGTCTTCCGTACAGATCTTCATTTTTATCCAGCTGATTTACCTTTTAGATGCTAATATCTGAATATATATCCAATTACTTTACTCACCTGAATACCCTATTGCCTAGAAATTTTTTATTTCAGGAGCCAAGTTAAGCTTGTCCCCTAAAATGCACAAAAATGCATGTGAAAGCAAAAATGAATGAATACACTGCCTAATGACTATGTCAATTTACAATTTTCTGTCACACGAATTTTTATAGTTACTATATTTAACGCAGTCCTATCAGTTCTCTTCAATTTTTTCTCTTTTTCAATTCCCAAAGTCCCAATAATGTATATACCTCATGCCTAGAATCCTTGAACTAAGTTATATATCATAATCAAGAATTAAACTAATAACAGTCATAATTTTGTCTACGTATCATTCCAAAATAACCCAAGTGCCTATAGTTATCAGGCTGCACAGTGTCTGAGTTATTTGTAGAGGGGAGAAATACATTAAAAATACAAAAGAACAATTACATGTCAAAGTACAGGATCATTTCCAGAGATGTAAACAAGATTTATCATGAAGAGTTAAGGGTCTTTTTCTTACTTTCTTTGGCAAAGGTTGCTGTAGGCCTGAGAACACTGAGAAGCACTCAATTCAACATTTACACGTCTGTGTCTGTCAACATTTGGGTTTTTTCAAAGCAGAGACCTGAAGCCGGTTTCATGTGTGTCATCCCACAGCCATGTGCACATGGGTATGAAGAGGAGATCCTTTTGTAAGAAAAGGGATCAAATAGAAGATGGACATCTCTAACTGACCATCTAAGACTAAAAGCTTAAAATTTTAAATCCAACTATTGAATTTTCTCAAGTTTTCTCACTGACTATGCACTTTCCTCCTGCTCCTTTCCCCAGAATTAGAGACCTCACATTTCTCTCCTCGGTCAAAGCTTTTTTCCCACCATCCTGTGTAACAGCTCATGGCTGGCATTACCCTTTTCCAGGACCTCTGGCAGCTGCCGTTACCGTATTTGCCTTATTGCAGCTGCATACCACACCCAGGGCAAGGAGAATGTCACATATTCCCAGCAATCTTCATTATGACCTGTTTTCTAGAGAAAACAAACATCACTGAATTCAATATCCAGGCTCCTCCTGAAGTTCGTTTCTCATCTGCACTGTAAGACTCGACACCTCCCTGGAGTCCCCTCAATAACAAACCCCACACAAATCTCCAGACAAAATTCAGTTTTAGTGTCTTCTGCCCAGTCTTTCCAGAGATGTTCTTTTCTCAGCAGGCTCCTAACTCACTGAGATCTCAGCCCTCTTTCTAAATGAGTTTCGCTGGCAGAGCAATCTCTTCTCACAGAGGTCTCCCATTTCCTTTTTCAAAGATTCTTGTGCAGGAGAATCTAAGTTTTGGCAACCTGCTTGTCTCCAGGAGCAGGAGATAACACGGGGTTAACCCAGCTCCTTGATTTTTCTCACGTTGTAAATACTTCATCACAGGTTTCCCAATACCCTACTTCTTTTCTGTTTCTTCCATCTTTCTGTTACAAGCCTAGCAACCACGATTTTTTGCCAATCCTCTGCACCTATTTTTTTTCTCTCTTCCTACGCTGGAGTCTGGTCCTTCCATGATTTTCCAGTCTCCTGCTACACAGCCATATCCCCTTCACCCCAGGCTTTGATGGTTTGGAACAGCAGTCAGTCAGTTTCTAAAGGCGATGTGATAAAGCATCTCTCTGTGAACATGAGAGAGCCAGTAGCTATAGTAACAGGAAAGCATACTTTAAACAAAAATGAAACAAAAATGAAATCCAAGAGAGGTCTCCCATCTTCCCTCTACCCCCAAATACTGCAGGGTTCCCTAAACCCACTCCTACGTATCTTCACTTAACTCTATCTCCTCCCTAGCCCAAAACAGGATGAGACAGAAATAAAACTTTATCCCCCCTAGTTTAAGGGCCATGGCCTCACCAGGGAGTCCCAGGAGGAGGCTGGGAGGTTAGCCAGGGTTTGGGAGAGGACGTTTCCCACAGCACAGCGGTGCTGCGCTGCCTGAAGACATCTGTTTGCGTGCCAAAGCAGGAAGGCTGCCTGCCGATGCTGGTGACACAGCTCGCTGTTGTGCAAACCTGGACTGCAATTTCTGAGAATTCAAAATTTTTACATAGAAATTGCTTAAAACAGTAACTTTTAAACCAGAAGAGCTTTCTGTGAGTTTTTGAGAAGAGCTCCTGAACCTCACTGCACCGATCAAGGTATTAAAGAAAAGGTGCTGCTTTTTTCAGCACTCATACATTCTTCACTCCTCTAGAACCTGTGTAGGTGGCCTTCCGCAGAAAGGACCAAAATAGACCTGGTGCCTCAGATTCCTTTACAGGTCAGCAGGCTGCAAAACGCTGTTCAGTAATTCAGTGCGTTTATTCACGTCACACCTTCCCATTCTCTCCTTTTAAAATATGCGCATGGAAAGAGAGAAGCAGTGCAGGCTCGATTCGTACAAAAAAGATGTTTAGTGAACTGCACATTTTACACAAATTACAAGAAATGAAACTTATTTACTGCAGTATCACCTTTCAACAAATTATTCTTTTTTGATATTCCCTTTCTGAGGGACTGAGACTGTTCCATGTATCTATGAAATACACGTAAACGTGTTCATATTCTCAATACAACCCACCCAAAACAGATTTCCTTTTACTCATTGAAGTCAGTTACCATGCAATTAAGGAGCAAGTTACATCCTAACAACTGGAGTATTGTTATACCTGAATCAGTTTTATACTTTGACATCTTCCCATTGTTATCAAATAATAGTTAAAAATCTCTGTGGTTGTTATAAGACACTGTTATAAATAACCTCTATTATTTAGATATCTGACGGATGTAATCTCTACAAATGATGAATTATATCCCACTTCTTAATTACACAGTCCTCTGAAATCTAATTTAAATAGTAGCTAAGCAGATTAAAAAGAAAAAAAAAAAAAAAAAAAGCAGTTTGCAAAATGATAAATTTAGGTTTTTGGCTCAGCACTGTAATTTTTCCACAGATGATTTTGCAAAGTATCATCCTTTGCAGTATCTTCTTAGGTCAGCGTAATCTGGATTCACATATTGGTTCATTCAGTTTCTATGTCAATCATAACACAAAAATTTAATAAAAAGAACAACTCTAATTGTTCTTCAGAGACTTAGCAGTAATCACACCCCTGTCATCTCCGTCAAGCAGATGTCTTTCACATGTTCTGTTTTTCTAGCATAACGGCTGTACGTTTCGTTTGGGCACTGCAGACTTTGCAAATCAGAATTTCATTTACTGAGATGTTGATGGCTGCCTTAACAACATACCACACAGGGGTTACACTTGATAAAATTGGAACTGTATTCTGTCAACAATAATTATGTGGGTGTTTTGCTCCTTTCCTGCCATAGCTGTCCCATGGCAACAGTGTAAAAGCAGCACTCTTCTTAAATGCATAAATGAATCCTTACATGCCACGTTTCTGGCTCAGGTTTGGCACAGGCATGGTGAAAACAAAGACTTTTTTGAGAAAACATCACAACTAACTCCTCTTCCACTGTATGCAAATCTGTCAGGGACGTGCTGATTCCCAAGTGGAGGGTACAGCTTTGCTGCAGTAACGGCAGCAGCAGGCTGAGGTATTTCCAGAGACAAAACAAGCTAACATTTTCACTTCAGGCCATTCTCTCCACTTTCAGACTAATTTCCAAAGAAATGCCTCAACTGAAGGTCATTATCACACTTCACCCTGCTTTTGAGGCTGTTGTTACTGCTAAAGCAAATCAGATAAAATGTTAAAAATCCTACTTTTTATCAGCATTACCCCCACCAGGACTGCAGAAAAACAGCTGCTGTTAATGAAGACACTGTCGTATAAACTCTTGAAAATAATCAAAGATTGGCGCATGGGGAATCAGCTTTATCCTTTCCAGTTGTAGTTATTTTGAGAATGTTTTTCTAAGATTGTTTCATCTGATTGTAAATCAAGCTCAAGAACAAAAGGTATCCTACCGCACATAACGCGGTCACAAGGGGAGTTAGGACGTTGCAGGCTTTTACCCTGGGCTCAGCATCTGAGGGCCTGGTGGCAGCATCAAGCGCAGCTCCAGCTCCAGTCCTTCAAACATCAGCTTCAGTGACAACACTAGCAAAAAGGGCACGAGCACCCTGACTAAACTTTTTTCATTCAAGTCGATGCTAATGTAATGGGAAACACCTGGCGATTAACAAAGTGGGTCAGATGTGGGGTGGGTACGTAGGAGAAACTGTTTAACAGCCCACCGTATGTCCCCGGAAGCATCCTTTCTTTGGGTTTTAACATTCTGGAAAGATGTTTAAAATAAACTGCAGCACTTGCCAAGCGTAAGACTACTTGCAGAATTTAAGATGCATCTGTAAGAGCATTCAGTACACAACTTTTTCACACTAGGGGAAAGCAACACAGCTCAAAAGAAGGAGACGTGCAATGACAAGCTGTGTATTGGTATATTGACAAAACCCAGTTTGCCTGGAATGTCAAGAGTTAGTCTCATGTTAGCCACGTATCAGTTGTCTTTTGTACCGTCACGTGGATGTAAAGGAAGCCCTGAGTGTTTGCTGTCAGCATCTGATTAACCACTGAATTCTAACCATAGTTATGGAACAAAGAGCAATTTTATTTGATGCCAACCATTGTCTGCAGCAGCGCAACAGCACAGCTTCCATTAGAGGAGGATGAATTTGAATTCTGGTAAGATGTGGGGATGAAATGTTAACTTAGGCCAAATGAATATTCATATAGGAAAGTGAAAATAGGTGTCAAGGACTTGCTGCACTTAAGTCCTTGGTTACATGAAAACTGTACACCATTTGACAAAACAACACTGGTTTCTAATGATTCCTTTCCCCATATAATTTATTCATCTATTCCAGAGCAGTGTTTCAGGGCTTAACAACTATTTGTAAAGCTCTGGCTGAAATGCACTCTCTAAATGCAAAACATTACACCATTTACAATGAATGAAGTAGTGTAGATTACTGGTTCAGAAAAGCCACCGCAGCTCATCAGCATGTGCATTTGAAGGGTGTATTACTTCACAGGCTAGGAAAGCCCTCTGGTACCATCCCATCCAGCTGAAAGGCTAAGTGTGCTTCCTTCCAACCGAGTCCCCTCTGAAGTGCATGGAGAAAGGAGAAGTTGGGGAACGTGGTCTCTTTTCTTATTTTCATCCCATTTCACCCTATTTTCCCCATCAGGGGCAATGCCAGATCATGTCTCAAAGAACATCTGAGAGAATTACTAATGAGGTTAAATAGCTCTATCACTGCCTTTGTGAACAGCTTTCCTTCATTTCTAAAACACAGTCACTGTCTTCCTGATATAGTCTGAAGCTCTTCTCGATCCTTTGTAAATTCAAGCAATTTTATCACTATCAGTAACATTAAGAGAAGAGCAATGGAATACCAGGAGAGTTGAGCTCTTTTGGCCCACCTCTACCCCCTTGGCACACTAATGAAGTCAGCTGCTGATTCCTGCACAGCCATACTTCTCCTTAAGAGACTAGCTTTCTGAAATGGGCATTTCTGAAAGGAGATAACATGCCGCTGACTTCCGTCAGCAGAAATGGCAAACAAGATGCTCTTGTTTCCAGGCAGGGTCTGCACAGTGATGCAATTCTCTTGTCCGCTGTTGCAGTACCACTGTGTCTGCTAAAGATGCTCTGTGCAATTTTCACTACTGATAATGTCTATTGGAGAAACTAAGATTTCCAAAATAGCAATTCTCTTAAACTTTTTTTTAACGTTATCCGTACTGTGATAATTACATTATTCCCAGTGATAAAAATTGACACAATGCTAATTATGATGATGAATAGTTCCATTAATTGTAGAGGCAGACTAAGACCTTGTAAGAGCAGGTTTTAGTACGAAAAGAGATACATCAGGTACAACAAACAGTGTGGAATTAAGTAGTCTTTCTTCCCACATTAACTGTCTGTTTCCCAAGCATTTTTTTTCTACATTATGAGAATTTGTGCTCTGGGCAACACATGAGATCTCAGGAAAGGCAGAACTTTGGCTTTTAATTGTACTTTTCTGAACATTAATTTGCCTTTCTTACTTTCCTCATACATAGTTCCTACTGTATGTTCTACTGTTCCTACTGGACACGAGAAGATACACTTTGGATTTGATGCATCTATGCCAATGTAACAACAACAACAACAGTTTTCAATAGCTCTTGCTAGCTTCATGGGCAAATAGAAATATAAAACTTAAAAAATAAATTAGCCAACTTTGAAGTCAAATATCATTTTTCGTCATTAGGTAAGTAGTTTGGTAAGTATAATCTGAGTAGTAGGGGTCACCGTGAAGACTGTTCTGTTGGGAAGGAGAAAGATGACCGGAATTCTAGATGATCCCAACTTCTTTGGCAGTACTGTGTATGCAAATAGGATTTATAGAAACCACTGTCCATCTGAGAGGGGCATTAATTAAAACGTGTGGCGGCCTAAGATTACGTTTTATTAATTCCGGTTTGCAAGAAGATTATGTCTGATGATTTTCTTTTGGAGTCACTGTTTTTTGCACTTGGACCACGGAAGGTTTTGATTCTACTTGTGAAGTTACTCAGTTTGTTGCAAACTCAAGTGCCAATACCTTGATCTTTCAGTGTTCATTTTAAGTTTTTGCCCCAGTGTGATTCTCACATTCTCAAGGGATAACAACTGCACACAGAGCTTCAGGAGTTGTAATTAATTTTGCATCAGCTCAGAATAAAAGCCACGGAGAGATGGAACCAAAGGGAGTTAACTGTCGTCTGAACACGCAGCGTGACCAGTCCTAAATTTACTGTCAGGACAACTAAAACTACAGCCAGTCCTGCAGACATTTAAGTACATCTTGAACTTACGGACATTCAGCCACTGAAGTCAGTGAGTCACCCTGCTAGCATAAGGACCCGTGGGTGCCTACAGCACCCCCGTCTCGCTCTCAGTTGTCTCCCTAGTAAGGGCATATAAGAGGGCACTAGGACTTCCCATTCTCCCGCAAGAAGGTCTGAGTTGCACACCTTCCAAAACATTTGGCCATGGCTGGCAGAGGTATTGGATGCACCAGGAAGGAGACTTTGGAAACTCACACCCGTTTTGTGCATCTTAAGGACTACTCGCTCAGTTAAATTGCTCTGGTTTTGGGGCACCACAGCCTGTGGTGGTTGAAGGGTGTTGGGGCACCACTGCAGGCTGGGGTTCTGTGCCCAGGTTGCATTCTGGTGGGTGCTTTTAATGATGCAGCCTCCTCAAATTCATACCCACGCTTAGCTGTCTGAAGCGATCAATGCAATACATGTCAGCATACAACGAGTGCAAATATTTGTAATCATGTCTCACCAGGGGTGCCTCATGACCCGAGAGCAAAGAGCAGGTACGGAGTGAAAAACGAGGAAAGCTCTTTCAGACAGGTATGGGGGAGCAGAACAAGAAAGGTAGCTCCTGCCTAACACTGCGGGGATTCAGGCAGGTTTTTGGCGTTCTTTGATTTTTGCTGGTTTTACATGTCATGAATTTGTTTTGCAATTTGAAAATCCCCTTGTCTCGTTATTTGCCTAAGTAGAAATGTCATTCCCAGAACCCATTTTTGAGCTCCTGCAGGAAAGTCTCTCCGTGAAAGCCGCTGTCATCTAAAGAGGCAGCAAATCACTGTCGGAAAGCTGCTGTTGATCAGCTTCCTGCTTTCCCATTCCCTGAAGCAATGAGCATTGAAAGGCTTCTTCAAGGAACAAGAAAACTCAGATGCATACCAAACCAAAGGTCACAGTCATTCTTTTTTCTTTTCTAAACTCACAATGTTACCAAGGCTTCTGTTCACATAAACTATCAATGCAACTAAACGCGGTTAGCAACGTCTTTGGTGAAGCGTTACCCTCCTCTTGTGGGGGCATGTCAGATTATTTAAGACAGTCCGAAAAAAAACAGATGTATTGTTTTGACCAAGAGCAAAGGCACATGACCGAGCAGGATCCGGTTATGACAGCAAAGCAATCTACAGCTGAGGCAAGCTACGAGCACACAGCTACAGCCTGCTGCCAGTCCCGTTTGGTCAACGTGCCCGTGCCAGGGGAAAAGATATGGAGGGTTAAGCATAACCTCCACCTTACCTGCCAGAGAAAGAACTGCTGTCCTTCACCCAGGCTCTTTGTGTGGCATTTTCCTATCCTTGCAGGTGATATCCTTGCCCCCCCCCTTATCCTCTTCCTTCCCACAACTGACCTGAACCAAATCCTGCACTCAGACCTGACCCATGCCTTAAAGCATCTTCCAAAAACACTGCAGTTGCAGTGGTACAGTTGTTACCTGCTGATAAGGCTTGGTCTGTTCTATAAAACTGGAAAAATTACCGACTATTTTGTTGCTTTACTGTATCACTTTCAGGAAAGGGGGGAAATAAGTCCAGCAGGGAAACTTCCCTCCGTCACATGGTGCATCTTCAAGTGTGGGTCTCTGCTATCCTGGGTGCACAAGCACAGGCTCAAATAATACTTACAAGTGTGAGAGATGCAGATTTTAAAACAGCCTTCCAGTGGGAATAATTGTAACTATTTTTAAGTCCAAGCTTTTCAGATTTCAGAAAGGGTCTGAATGCTGTTCTACCTGTGATAGCAGTAGGCTGGATCCAACGATCCAAGAAGTCCAATATTTCTAAGCAAAGAAGAAAACGAAAGCACTGAAGTGCTGGCAGAAGGAAAAAAAAAAAGTCTCAGAAAGACCAGCAATAAAAAGAAGCTAGTTACACATTAGCTAACATACGTGCTTCTGTGTGGCTTCCAGGGCTGCGGTGCTGAGCCTCCCAGAGAGAAGCGCGTGACCCAGCAGGGCTGGCACAGTCCCTGCCATCTAATAGCTCCTTCACCTCGGAAGATAAGCAAACATCACAAAGCAAGGAACAGTGGTGGCACTAGAGACCTTAACCATAACCAAGGTGCCTCTACACCGTGCCATGCAAATGTGTGCCAAGAGAGCCTTCCTGCCCAGCAGAGTAATGCCTTTAGAAAGACAAGATAGAAGACAAAAAGCAAGGAAAGAGAAGACATGGAAAAACTTGGCCAAAGTCACAGACTTTAAGAGGCAGGCAGTCTCCTAAGTGCAAGGCCAGTGCCCCGTCTACTCAATAACTCATCTCACTTGCCTTCCTTCTACCTCCAGATCTTCAGACCAAAACCCATCCGGTGGAAGCCCACTGCAACTGAATTTGGTGGGTATCAGGACCCAGAGGTAGATGTGGAACAATGAGGAATTTTTAAATCAAGTACACAGATTGTTTTGCAGAGGGTCTAACAGCATCCCAGCCTTGTAGCTAGTGGGATCTGGCAGATCACCGGCAAAGAATGACACGTTGGCTGAGCTATAACTACATCCTGCAGGCCTGGAGGTGGAAGAAGGAAGAGAATAATGGGTTCATTCTAAGTAGCAAGAGTTTCCCACATCCTAAAAACCTGCTGGGAGATTTGGGCTGTTCTGCGAACTGGGGAGAAGTTTCCAGCTGCGGAACAAGCGATGTTTCTGCAGTTTCCAGTGAGAAGGGATCCATCTCCTTGCTGGCATCCTGCAGCTGGCTGTATCCTTTCTGCTGAGCGGTATTTGAAATCTCAAGTTGGGAAGAACTGGATGCACTTCCTACAGCGGCAGTAAGGCCACCTACAATGGCTAGCATCTCTGAAGTGGGATAACGCTATTCCTGCGTGGGCAAGAGGGAAGTTTAGCTATAAGAATGGTTGCACTGTGGGTTATTTATCAAGTCTGCCTGTGGTTTACTAAGCACGCCTCACGAAACATTTTGATTTCCATTTGGTGGCATTTTTAACCTAACAGTTTCATTGACATAAATATTTAGCATACCCCCGCCGAAGAAACACCCCAGAAAATTAACATACAAGGCAAACAGCAAAGGACTAATTCAAATCCCCTTGGAATTTCCTCAGGAATCAAAAGCCACTTAGAATAAACATTTGCCAGCTCAACAATTTGAAATGTCTTATACACCTCTCTCTAATGGCCTCTGTAATAATTGACAGAACACAATACATAGGAGAGATGCCAGCACATCACAAATAGGAGGCTGTCGAGAGGATTAAGCATAATCCTGTCTCACCAATGAATAAAGAAAATAAGAAAATGGAACTGTGTTATGTTGAACATCACTGAGGCAAAGATACACTTATGACAAGCTTATTGTGGTTGTTTTGTTTTGTTACCCCCCTAACAGAGCTTCACTGAGAAGGTCATGCACGAATTCTGGAAAAAAAAAAAAATAATAAAACAAACTGGCATTATTACTGAGGAATGCCAGGCAAAGCAGGAAATAATCTTTAATTAATTTGTGAGGAACTTTCATTTGGCAGACACAGTTCTCCAAATCAAGACAGAACAGTAGCTTTTTTATTAAGCTGGTAAGAATTGACCAAAAGTGAAGAAATCCCATAGTTGAAAAGCATTTCAACAATGGATTTTTTACTAGGAGACGTCACAGAAATCCACAGGGAATCCTGGCAACGCTCACGAGGGTTTTTGTGCTGAAATCAAAGGTTTTTCTGGCAAATATAAAGAGAGAATCTTAACATTTTCTGCTCTCCTAGACTTTGATTCAGTATTTGGTTTCAGACACTGCAAAAATGCAAGTAGCTTCAAACTCAGTAATTGTAAGAATTCAAAGTATGATACCTTGTTGTTTTTTCTCTTGTTAATATTATCACTGTTACTCCGTTTCCAATTGCCACCTCCATCTCCCAGCAGCTTGTACAGGTATTAAGAGATATTTTTGTCATCGGTAAAATGCTGCAAGAACTTGAGATAATAGGCACCTCATAAACGTAACGTGTTATTTTAGTGAAACTGGGACAAACTGCTCATTTCAGACGTAATTGGCTACCACTGTGAAACCGGAGCATCCATATAAAACTGGGACATGGTATGTGTGAGGTGCTAATATTTATCCTAACGTGGCAGGTTGGTCTCTGGACAAATCTGGAGTTCACTCCTATATTAAGGGGTGTAAGATAAAAAATAATCAGGAGAATCTCATCTTTCCTTTTTAGAAATGTTTCCTGGGAACGGGAAGCAATTCCACACATCAATGCATTTGTTATTCACATCCAGAAGCCAACATTTAAATCTAGCCTAAGCCTAAATGGAAACAAGTTGGGCAATTTCAACATAATCCCTTCAGAAATGTATTCTCCTCAGATGAACACGGCTCAGCACAGTAGCAGCTTTGTACAGGAGAAGCCACACACTGAACATAAGAAGTGCTACAGTTCAGGCTAAGAAGGAGGGTCTTTTATTGGCAGCCTTGATAATAATATCCTATATAAATTCATAAATAATCTTAACATATTGACATCCTGTAAAGGAAATGTGGAAAACTTGCCTATGACCTGCCTGCATTAATCTTCATTCTATCCTGCACTGGCATGTTTCCCAGTTTCCTATGCCCTAAGTTCACAATATCTGTTTTTAAAGGAACATACTGATCCTCACAGAGCAGAGTCCAGAGAGCCCGGTCCGCTCCTAGTTCTAGTTTTTATATCCTCTTTGCCTAAACAAGTAGGTTTTCAAGCAGTTTCTAACAAGTCGATGGAAAGGGGTTTTACGTCAAAAAACTTGGCGCCCAGAGGAGATGTCTTAACTGTGTGGATTTATTGCGCCGTCGGGCCTCGTGGACAGAGCTAATATAAAGGGGGGATGCAGCAAAGCTCAAGCTTACGGTGCAGCTGCGCTAACGCACATCGACAACAGCTTTTTGGCACGGGCTTTAAGCAAGTGCCAAGGAACTGGAGTCCTAGTTAAAGTCACAAGGCTGTTTCCAGCCATGCTCTGCAGACTCCTTGCCATGCCAAACAGATTGTGCCTTCGTGAAGTGGATTTGGTGTGGCTGTGGGGACTCCTACTGCCTGCCTCTGGCTGAGGAAGCAAGAGGTGAGACCAGAGCCAGCAGCTCGCAGTTGCTGTGCTGGCACACTCAGAATGATCCCAGAACAACAAAGTATGGCGTGCTGTGGGACAAGGAGGTTCAAGGCTTTCTGTGCCACCGAACTGCTTCACCAGCCCAGGAAACTGTCACAGCAAAACGCTCCTGGTGTATATCCAGGACCTCCTGGCAAAAGAGAGCTCATGCTGGGGCCAGAAATCCACCCTCCCTCTCAGTAAAACAAACGGGCTAGGCAGTAACTTGGCTTGCCAGAGTACCTGCTTCATGCATGGACCTCTACAGCAGCCCAGCAGAAGTTCATCCCTCTTCACAGCCCACCACAAAGATGCCTTCAAGGCTCATTTTGTAGGTCTGACTTGTCGTCACCTGCAAGAAGTCAAGGAGTGAGGGCTGGCACCTGGGTTTTGGGAGGAGGCTGCCCTGGGGTAGCTGTCATGGTGCCACTGAGTACAAAGCCCCCAGGTCTCCCTCCGCTGAAGCCTGTGCAGCACTCAGTTTTCTGCCAGCACCTCTGGCAAGGCCTAGAGCATCCCAGCTAAAGAGACGGCAGGATCAGAGCATCACTGGCTGCTCCAGTGAATGCTGGGGAGGGGAGAGCACAACACCTCTCCTCGAAACCCTGGGGAAAGGAGCAGGGCTTGCTGTTGTCCTGGTTAGGCGGTGTCATTGTCACATTCATGCTGACTGAACGACTGCACCACCAAGTCAGAGGAAGAGGTAATATGGAGTTTTTTGGTGCATGTACATAAAACTGGAGGGACAACTGATGGCATGTCTGAGTAGTCCTACCTGTGACTATCCCAGAATGTCTCTTCAAGATCTTACTTTCTACTTAATGGCGCTGGCGTGACTCCATTTGGGGTTATCAGGCGCCTTCTGAGATGAATACACAGCTTCCACATTCATCAGCTCCAAGGTTAGCAAAGGATACTGCCTGCTGCTGTTGCTTATCGAAGCCCATTTATTGAAATTCAGCTGGTTTACCTGCTGGCGTACGTGACATGAATTCACTGTACTCTCTAACAATCCATGATAATAGCCCCAGGGAAAGTTTGGAGCAGCAGGAAAAAAAGACTAGTACTATTTAAAACTTTTCTATGCAAAGTTCCCCTGTCGCAAGGCTGCTACCCCATATAGTTGCTGTCATATCCTGCATTCAGATTAGAGATTGTGCTAATGGAGACACGATGCTAGCAGATATTCTAGGTCAAGTTCCATCCGCATTCAGCACAGCTCCTGTGAGTTTCCTGTGGTATATTTGAAAGAAGAGTTTATCCCTCACTGAGGCTGGGAGGATGTGAGGGCAATGCGAGAGGACCACTTAAAGGAAATATAACGCACCTTTTATGTACTGGAGATCACGAACATCTCTGTTTCTAGCATTTTGAAGTTTTCCCTCTGATGCACGCACATAATTCCCACTGATATCTGCAGCAGGATCCATGCCCCAATTCCCACAGCCCTGGCACGCTGCTCTTGGTGCAGAGGACAAAGACAGCAATGAAAGAGCCATATCAAAGCAGCTAAATCTTCCCAAAAGAGTAAGTCTTAAAATACATGTGTTAGATGAACGGGAACAGAAACAATTTGCCTGAAGTTGCCTTTCTTACTCCACTAAAAAGACATGTAAGAAAAAACATACTTCCACTGCCTCAGCAAGACAAGTAGCTGGTATTTGCTCCCTGATCACACTCAGTCACAGCTTTCCCTCATTTTTATACAAACAGCATGTCCAGTCAAGACAAAAGTTCCACCCCTAAGGCTGATTTAATTTGCAGTTTGGCTCTATTAGCTGGGCACGGGAAAGGCAGTAACCACGGCAGGGCCACCCCCTTCTCCCACCTGACTCAGGCTTGCTGTGAGGGACGAGCTGCTGCAGGAGGTTCCCTGCCCTGCCGTGGAGCACTGCGTGTCACGGGCGGCTGCCAGCAAAGCCTAACGTCAGGTTTGTGCCCCCGGCGCTGTGGTGAAGCAAAGGGCTCGCAGCCCAGGGCACCTCGCTGCACTTCAAGCATCTGTTTGAGATGTGACATACAACACGGCATTGCCAGCCCCGCACCGCCAAGCCTGAGTCAGACCCTAAAAACAACAATAGTTTATTAACATTATTTAATCAAAAGCTTTCTAAAGAAGCCTGTATTTGCTTGCTGTTTTCTAAGCCCCAAGTTCACACTCTCGAGGTCCCACCCACCCCAGTAAGAACTGGAAGCGTTACACCTTCAAGTAACGTGACTGAAGGCCTGAAGTACATAAAGCATGAAAATTAGTGATACTCAATTCAGGATTAGATTCGATATAGCTAACAGCCAAAATTAATGTACTGCTAAGAACTGCTCTAACACAGCAGAACACAAAGTTTGATAAAAGCTCACGAGTCTGCACTTTACTTATGGACAAAAACGAATTCTGGCAGGGTGAAAGGCCAGACAGAGACCTGAGCTTTGTCATCTTTCAGAATGTCTTTATTATTGGAGCACTGAAATTGTGCTGCAGGGAAATTTCAACATATGGGAACAGGGACTAAGGGCAAAGAAAAACACGTACAGAAGGAAGCTCAAGAAAGTGCTGCCAAACACTCCCAAGTAGCTTCCAAGAGTTTATTTCACTCTACTCTCATCCCAACCATGCGACAACCATGAAAAACAGAGGAAGGATATCTTATGTTGGAACACTGACCTGGGGACATCTGAGCTCAGTTCCCAGATATTTCATAGACTTTCAGAGGGACCCCTGTGACTCAGTTGTCATCTTACAAATATACAAAGGAAAATAATGTTTCCTCTCCTGCGCGCTTGTTCTGTTCTTTTTCTTCATCTCGTGAACCTGTCTCTTATAAACCATTCAGTGAAAGGAAGTCCTGATCTCACCAGGAGCCCTCAGGCACTGTAAGAGCAAATAACAACTGGGAGAAACCTGAACCAAAGCCCATCTCAAAGCTTTGCAGAAGTTCAGATCTGGATCTGCCTTTAGGAACAGGAACATTTCTATTGTAAATGGACTCCTCCCTTTGAGCCAGTTGTGAGCAGGCATCCCACAGTCCTTCTTCCCCCAACCTTCAGCTTTTTGACTAAAATACTTAAAGCAATCTAAAAATACAGTAGGAATAAACCATTCTGCCTGAAATTCCACCTTCCCTCCCCTTGTATCCTATGCCTTTTATTCTGAAATGAACAAATGGCAAAAGCAACAAAAGGGTGATTATTAATCTTTGATCCTGAGTCACTTTCTCTTCCAGAGACCTATTCTTAATCTCAGGAAGTGCGATACACGAGCACTCCCACAGGCTGATTAAAGGTCCAGGTATGGGGTCACACAATGCACAAAGAGAGCTGGCGAGTTTCAGAGCGTGGTATGTATTTAATGTCTGACTAAACATAACCACGATAAAGGATGAAATAATGAACATTCCCAGTGATTGCTCTAACTGTGAAACCGCCACAGAACTGTTTGAGGTAGTTATGTTAAGAAATTGAGTTGCTTTTTAAGAAAGAAATGACTAAGTCTGTTTTCCAGACAGTTACCCTGGATGATTACAAAAGAGAGCCCTGTAAGAGTGCCAAATTGTTGAAAAGCGGCACTGTGCCCTTCTCAACAGAAAACAGCAGTGTGGACCTAGGCTTTACTGGCTTACCCCAAAAGCTAAGGGACGAGGATTGAACACAACTTGAGCGAGGTAGCTGAGATTTCAGGCTTGTCAGGGATAAGACAGCGGAAAGGTCAGAGGCGATGTCTGGAGGTGTGGAAGGTAACGACAGTGCTCAGATACACATCAAACTGATCTGGCCCCACAGAAAGCAAATCATCATTAAATCCATTTTTGATGAGAACAACTTGGCTTCAGACAAAATTTGCATTGCTTCCGAGGGAGGAGGCACAAATCCACCTTTCTCTTTATTTCTTCTGAAATATAAGAAGAAACATTTTAAAAATAACATCAAATTCTGAATTCTAAAAAGACGACACAAACAAAGCAGCTGTGGTGGGAGCCCCATTCGATCCCTGCAAACTAAAACAGCAACACGCCTGCAAGCTCCGATGGCCATTCCCTGTAAAAACAACTTACGACAACTCTTCTAACAAGGGATTTGCAGCGCTCTGAAAAGCGCTGAAATTGCGGAGGCCAACAAAACCGTATCTCTCTGGGAGCAGGCAGCGCAGGGAGAAGGGTGGCCCCGCAGCCAGCCTGCTTTGGGAATGGAATCCCAGCCCCGCGGCCCCGCATTGGGCAGGAGCCGCTCTTTTCAGCCACACAAAGGAGGACGCGTGAGCATGAAATCCACTTTGAGCACTGCTCACCCTGCATAGCTGAGTCTAAAGGCTGCTTTGGCTTGGCCACCGCGAGGAGCTGCATTCTGATGTTCAAAATGACAGAAAGTAACATTTTTTCCTTCTTTTTCCCATCATTCATCGGATTTTTGTGTTCTATCATGTCACCTGAAGAATCCAGCCAAAGAACTTATTCTTGCTGTCATTGGAGTTTATAGAGGTTGCAAAGGAAAACAGATGTAAAGATTACAGGGAAGCACTTTTCTGTTAATCTACAAGTCCCCTGAGATTTCTGCATCCTTTGTCAGGAATGAAAAAGCAACTTTGTTCTATAAATTCACACTTTACATAACACTAACATTTTTTTTTTTTAGCTGGTAATCAGAAAAGAACTAGCAAAACATTACAACAAAATCAACATTTACTAGACCTAACAGCAATTCAGAATGTATCAAGAACTGTGCTCATTTTATCAGCAGAATGGCAACCTTCTAATCAAGCATAAAGGCTTACTCACCTACTCTGTCAACAGATTGTTTAGCCTCTGAGAGACACTTTGATTAGACAGAAGACAAAAGAGAAGTTTACAAGCATTTTACATCAAAAACCTATAAAGTAGTACGTGCCCTTAATTTAAGCCTGGACTTAGTCAAAGGTATTCTGGGAAGTCTTAAAATATGAAAATACGTCGGCTCTTAGATATTATATGGGCTATTGTCCTGACGACTCTGTATGACTAGAAGAAAAAAGATTGTGTCCTTGCTTCTGCGTGTACTGGTGAAAAAAATACCTCTGCTTCTGAGGGTTCATAAAATGCTATACATTGATAAAGCTCTAGAAAGGCCTGGTCTCATCTCACTGCATATTAGGTATGTATTTCACGTTCAAATCAAAGTTGCGGCAACAAACAGCGTCACAGCCTGACCTCTTCTGTGGAGGTACAGTTAGGCAGCACGATTTGTGTTCTGTGTGACTTCGCTTGCTATAGCTGATGTTTTACAAAAGGGCTGTCAAGGACGCTCCTAAGTACGCCAGGAAAAAAAAAACAAAACAGAAGCAGCACTGACAATCGAGACACAGGAAAATCCCTACCTGTTCTATATAGCCATTGTTTAATGTAAGGGCTGAAGTAAAGCCAGTAACAGCTACTGCAGGTTAAGTAGAGGCATTTCAGCTTAGCAGCACTGCATTATGTTATTCTTACCTTATTTTTATTTTTTATTTTCTAAAAAAAGCTGCTGTTCTGCATCCATGCGCTGTAGTGGAAAATTCAGTCGGATGAATGGGTCTAAATTTAGGATGCAGGACACTGCAGCTGTGATAACATTTCGGAAGTGGAAGGCATAGTAGATACATGACATTCAGATAAGGAAAGATAACTATTTTTAGTCAGAACGATGCTCAGTTTTGGCTACTTTAGGAAATGCACTAATTCATCTAATCAGTTCAGATACACTTTATTTATGCCAGCTCTCATCCTTGCTGACAAGACAACACATACTGTGACTACTTCTGCATATTAGCCTTCAGAAAACTAACAGGTAAAGCAAGGGAAAAGTAACCAAATTTGCCATTTCCCTTTCCTAAACAGCCAACAGGAGGTATTTCAAGATATGCTGACAGCCTGCTAGTCTGCTCTACCCTGCCATACTACAGCCGTGGCCTCCCATACTTTTCTCTCAGCCAACTGCTTTTGTTGGTCTCCTCCACAGGGATCAAATTAGCTGTTGATATATTTCTGCCAAATTCAGCCTTTTATTTTATCAAAAGATAATGCAGTCTCTCTCTTCCACTATTTCAAGCTTAAAACGCTGCTCCATGACCAGATCATTCTTTAACTTTTTTTTCTCATAGCAACTTCCTCCCCATTTATATCTATCCCTCCATTAGGCACATCTCATCCACAGGTAATCCTTCCTGCTTTCTTAGCCCACCTTCAGTCGTATCTCATTTTGACACACGCTTTCCTTGTCATTTTTAGACAGCAACTTTTCTGTCACATGGACGAGATAGTTGACAGCTCCAAGTCAAGTCCAAGTGGTAGTTTTAAAATCAGACTGCAGGCTTTCAACTCAGAAACTACAGTATACACGCTTCAAAAAATTTGCATCAAGTTCCGTGCTAGCTTCGCACAATTCAGTGAAAACGAGCCATTTTGATTAACACCCAAATGTACTTGTTTTGTGACACTGAAACAAATTTTCATTAAGAAACTGCACACGGATCAAGGTTTGTTCCTTCCAAACAAATCTGCCCTCTCTCCAAATAAGAATTTAACTATTTATATTTTTATTTTTTGGGAGGGGGGGGAGGGGGGAATCTGAAGACGGAGGGTTGACAGTAATGTTTCAGTTAATGCTGTAGCTCTGGTCCCCAGCCAGAAAAGGGCAGGGAGCAGCGAGTCTACTGGCACAGCTGTAATGGTTTGTGTCTGTGGCACCTGGGCACCTGCAGAGGAGCAGTAGTTTCGATTTTCCCCAACAGCACGAAGTTCAGCAGATTAATTTCCATGTTTGCAAATGAGGCAAAGTCTGGGTGCTGATGAGCCCGGTTCAGCGTTAGACGTATCCCCAGAGAGCTCCCGTTGTGCAGTTCCCCAGAGGAGGAATCTCACCTGGCAGTGCACTCAGCAGCAGCAGGTCTGCAGGTCTGAAGAACTGGCTATAAATGCGCAAACTGGAGGGCATCAGCAGTTATACTCTCAGCGATACCAGAAACAACACTGATGATATGATTTGCACCAGCGACTGCAGGAGCAAACATCTTTGGATTATCAGCACAGTGCAATAAAAATGTACGTAAATTCCTCGAAATTCCACAAAGAAAGATCCCACAGTCATTTCAATTATGTCTCTAAAAGACTCGGTACCTCAAATTAAGCACCAGACATAATTTTTATCCCTTAGCCCTGCTGAACTCCCAGGAGGTTTGTCGTACTGTACGTGAACTTCTCCTGCAGTACTTTCAATGCACATTTTGCTGGAAGAATCAGGCTACCAGAAGCTCACACTCCCCTAGCATATTGCACCAACACTGCTCTCTTGTGGCAAAGGCTTGAAGTGAAATACCGATGCTCTGCATACCACAATCCTGTTGGCAAAGAGTATACACAATAACGAATCGCCAATAAAAATGAATGCTAAGATTTTTGATAGATAAGAGATGAAAAGCAATGACAGATCATTAGACGTTGCCTTCTCAGATGTAAAATATTCAGCTGTTCACCCCCATGCCTATATCAATGCCAAGATTTTGTGCACAAAGCACTGCTACTGCAATTCTCTTCTCCAACATGAGCTGGGATGCATTTATCAGACCAAAGCTTACAGTCTTTCTGTGAGTTTTCAGAAATTCAGATTTTGCTCCTCAAAATGAAAGACTATCTTTAGTTCTATCCGTCAGGCCTCAGTTATCTCATCATTTGAATTTACACTTCATTTGTAAGTCAGCCACTTCCTCCTTTTCTCCCTTAAAATCAGTACAAATGATTACATCCCAGGCCAGCTAGCTAAGATAATTTAGTAAACAGCTTCAAGCATTCATTTTCCTGATTTGGAGAGTGCCAATGAGGGGACAGACACATTTAAGCAGGAAGACTCTACCTAATGACTAGAAAGTACGTGCCTACAAAGGAGAGATTCCCACTTTACAATTCATACTTGGGTACCTAACACGTCTAAATCACCACCAGTGTCTGTGGATCATCATATCCACGGGCTTTGAAAACACCACTGATTCCCTGCTAGAAAAGCTACTGGATAAACTCTTCCCTGGATCAACATCCACCAGCAGGTTTTCTACTTTTTCTCTTTGCATGTTCCAAATGCCAAAATAAATCATGTTTTTTCTTCATCGTGGTAGAATCAATTGTGCGTAGCATACACAATAACCATTAAAAGGGTGAATACCCTTCCAACGGGTGCATACGAGCATACGCTGTGCTGTGATAGCTGGGTGGGTCGTTGTCAAGGGACTTTGGGACATCATTCAACCCATTCATGTACCAGTACAAAGTAGGTGAGATCACTAGCGAAAGCAGGTGTTGGATTTTTACAGCGGAGTGACTTGCGCTTCCCATCCGCTGCCTTTTCCTTCCTTGAGGCATAATTTGACTTGCAGAAGTCAAAGCTGCTTTACATTTGTTACTGAAACACAGACGGCTGCATGCAAATCTCCCACTCTAGCCAGTAGGTGTTTTGTGACTTCTTTTTCTTTTTAATTCCTACTGTAAAATTTTTGGTTAGCCAAAAGAAGCTGAGCTATTCCCATTAAAAACTGATAAAAATGCCCTTGAGATTCCTGGGTCTTGATTTAATATCTAGAGTTCTTGTCAGAAAAGGAGGTTCCAAACAGATCTCATCCTCCTCATTTTAGCAAATGGAATCCCACAAATTATTGATGTTCCACAGCTTTTTCATGTCGATTCAGATTTCTAAAAGTCAGTTTATGATCACGAAGTTGGGCCCAGTGGCCCACGTTAAGAAAGCAGAGCCTGCTTTTATAAACAACCACCCCATTTTGTGACACTTCTTTAAAAAGCCTAAGTCTACTGCAACAATCCCCTTGTTTCTTACCTGAAAAAAACACCTGAAGTGACTCTCGGGGCAATCAGGAGAGGAAGCTTTGCCTCCAAAACCAAGTACCAGTTCCTCCAGCACAGGAGCTGAAGCAAGCTCTGTGGGACAGCGCCCAAGCTGGCGACGGCCGACCTCCCATGCCCCAAGTTGCCTGCTCAAATTGCTGCAGCACAGGCCGAGGTGACGCATCTTGAAGCACCCTGGAAGCGGTTTGCAGATGAGAGGAGATCCGGAGCATCTCCCTGTGTCACAGTCAGATGGGACCAGGCCACACAAGCAGCCAGCTCCCAGGTGGTCTGAAAACACCAAGCAGCAGCTGATAACTTACTTCTGACAGCTGGAAATTCAGACCGTAACAGTCCAGAGCTCACAGAACACATGTGATCTATGTGGCACATGATGTAGTTAGCACTCGATACCCCGCAGGACAACGAGGGCCACATTTCCCTTAAGTCACAACGTGAACTCATGCCTTAGACATGCTAACTGCTCTTCCAACTTCAGTGCATTTTACAATCACACTGCCCAAAGAATTTGTGTTTCCTGCACCTTTTACAAACAAGTTAATTGAGCCATCTCCCCAGGGCAGCCCCTAGAAATTGAACCGTTCTGTCCACTCCGCTTTTTCAGAAAGATCATGGCATCGGTGTCAATCCTTCCTGTAACTTCTCCTCTAAATATGAATAACCCTGGACAAACAACAGCCCCCTGCCAAGGCCGAGAACTGCATCAAAAAATACCCGGCCCTCAACAGCTACCCTGGGAGCCCGAGGAGCCAGGGAACGCACCAGCCAAACGCACCCCGTAACACCCCTCGAGGAAAGACCAGCAGCACTACCGCTGCTCTGAAGCTCCAGGAGGGTGACCCAGAGCTGTAGGCTGATGACTCTCTTAGGGAAGCCCTGCCCTATTCAAGCACGCACAACTTTCTTTTTAAAGTCAGATTATAAAGACGCATGTCCTTACAAAGAAGTGTCCCAGGCTAAGGCTCATTTTGCTCTGCCACTGACAACCTGCCACACGGCAGAACAGAGGCGTCCAATATTCCACTCAATTGTCATATTTTGATTGCATCTGTCACACGCCGGTAGATCTTCGGGTTGAGATATATGATGAGCTTTCAGATTTCCTTTCTTGCAGCTTCATACTGTGTGCCTCTACAGGAATGAACTTGTCAACTCAAACGCAAAATGAATGAATGGCTTTTAATCACTTTGATAATGTTAACGTTATTGCTTTGACAGGATAGCAGCAGATACAGTTTGCTGATTCAGCCACTTGTATAACGATCTAACGGGCTTTTCTGACTAATGCCATGCTCTAAAAATATACACTGGGCTAATAAATGGGCTTCTGCTAGACTGAAAAACAGGTTCATTAAGACAATTCCTCTGAAAAGTGGCATTTTTATGACAAGATACTGAAGCATTTAATTATCCTGTACACTGACAGAGCTGAAAGAAATTAATTGAGAGAAAAAAAAAAAAAAGTGCAGCAACGTAGCAAATCTTGGGGAAAGAAGAGACTTCTCACACAGATGCCCACAGTCGGTAGCGTAAGGGGAATTTGGGAAGAACTGCAAGGCTGTTTCCCCAAAGGAACCAGCCTGCTGATAGGAGGCAGATTGCCATCCACTTACACAGAACAGAAGGCCAGTTCCTACGAGGAGGCCTGTCATTAGAGATCAATTAATTCTCTCTGCTGTAGTCTGTGTCAGAAGAATGTTGGCTGCTGTTAAAGGACAGTGAAGTCAAGAGGTTCAGGAGGACAGAACAGCCCTTAGTGGGAGCTGAGGTAAGGGCCTTAAGCTCCTAACCACCCTTAAGCTCCTTCCCTGCTCTTCAAAAAATCTGTGTGTCAGGAGGGTCAGAAACACTGCTCAGGCTGCAGCACGCAGCAGCATGGCTCGTGTGGAGGCTGAGCAGAGCTGCCACAGCCTGGCGTCGTGCCTGGAAGCTGCTCCGAGTGACTCTGAGTGTGACCCTGCAGCCAGCAGCACTGGTACAACGGAGGTGATGGTGCTGTAAGGTGGCGTTAGCCTGGGGTAGCTCACTTTTTCTGGCCATACCAAACAGGAAAGCAAACCTCATGCAATCCCCATCTCTTCTTGGGCAGGGATTTGCTCCTACCTTTGCACCGCTCTCCGTCAAAGCTCATTTTTGGCAGTGTCAAAGAAAAAAAAAATACACCAAATTGATCCCCAGCACATTTTACAATGATTTTTTTCTTCCCGAATTATGAGTTCTCACTCCAACCTAGCACCCTGCTGCATCAGTAACCTTGCCAAGGCTACAGAAAGGGCAGTGAAAGGACAGGAACAAGTGCCAAGGAAGAGACTGCCAAATCCTGCTTAAGCAGCACTGGTGTCAAATGGGAAATCCACAGCCTGTGTCCCCACTGCAACATTCAGCAAGCCTTGAGGCAACGTTTCTTTGAAGAGCTAGCACTTAACCAAGCGAAAGACTTCTGCATGTGAATGCAGGCTGGACTAGAGGCAATGCTTTGAGCTGAACTTCAAAGTGTTGCAGCAGTGAAGAGAGGCCCAAGGTGATCAGGAGTGCAGCAGATGGAGTTCTTCCTGGGAAAAAGGGCTTCATTGGGCACTGACAATTCATCAGCTGTTGACTACAGCGTGGGTTTGATCTTGCCTTTGTAGCAAGTTTGAGCTGTAAAAGAACTACGGGCTGTGGCCTGTGTGCCACACATGGCTTGCTAGGGCAAAGCCTCCAGCCCCCAGTCATTTCCAGCAGCTCTTTCCATTTCTGTCACAGACACACGCAGGTCAGGCAGCAGGGAGAAGTCTCAGTAAATCTAATTAAAGCACCCGCAGTTGCTCAGACAGCCCATGCCAGTTTATTTAACCATGAAACAGGGTTGATTTTTCTAACCTTTCTCCTTTTGTCATTTCAGTGTCTGAGTGCTGTTCTGAGTCAACGATGTGGGTCTATCTTCGAACCACGGTGCCAAACTACGACGGTTTTGGTGCGAGGACTGTCACAGCCAGCAGCCCGCTGACCAGAATGGAGGAACGTACATCTTCCAGATCACCCCTTCCCTAGCTCTAAACAAAAGCACAGTCCAAGCCACAGCATCAGAGAGCATTTGCAGGTGTTAGTACCAATGGGAAACGTGTAAGAGGACCGCAAATACTTCAACCAAGGGCACACACCTATGCTCCCTGCCAGATGTACCTGATCCACGCTCCCTGCTTCCCAGGCACAACTCACCACTGAGGATCTTAAAAACAGCAAATGAGGCATGGGGCACACATCTGTGGCTGACGTGCTCCGGGGAGACTCGTGAAGAACGTGGAATGGGCTGCATGGGTAAACACGCTGCCTAGAAGGTGGGGAAGCAACAAACTAGATGGCCCCCCTCGTGTTTCCCTGCCTCTGATTACCATCGCAAAGCGGGCACGGGAATGTCCCTGCTCCCTCTCATCCTGCTGTCAGTGGAGCGACATGGCCCTGCAGCTGCTGTGTGTTCCCCTCTGTGCGGGGAAGGTGACCCTGCTCAGCAGGAGAGGGCTGCAGCGCTCCCCTCCTTGCAAGGGACACTCCTTCACGAGCACAGCCAGTGCCTCTGCCCAGAAGCACAATGTTCTTACTACCTCCACTGACAAAGCGAAGCTGCCGCTTAAACAATGGCTAGTGAGAGGTTAAAGAAACATATTCCAGTCCAAAGTGTTCGGCACATCTCTTCCCTTCTTTACAGAGGATAAGAGGAGGACTGAAAACAGCTGAGTGGACATAAAGAACTCACAAATGCCTTATTAATAAGTGTGTTGGATCTAATGATCTGTGAAACTGAAATGAGATTATTTGGATTATCTCATTAAACAAGAATAATAGCAATAGGAACCACGCGGTAATTAGGAATGGGCCAACCCAAGGACAAACTAAACAATAGGGGCCAAAATGCTCTTAATTTATACTCTGCGTTTTTGTGCCTCTACTTCTACACCCAGAATTTATGAAGAAATCCAGAACCACGGCCAACCAAACAGATCGGCTTCAACAAGCAGAAATTGAGCCAGCTGCACGGCTTTGCCATTTCCTCCCTCAGCCTAAAACAAGCAGCTTGGGGCAAAAGCGCGTGGCAGAGGCTGAGCACAGAACAGAAACAACACCGACCTCAGGCCTTCCTTTTAACTGCTGGCCATCACAACCTCCCAGCAAAAGCAGTGGGAAGGTAAGTGCTGAACTGGTTCAACACACGACGAAACGCCACATGGATTTTACCTTTCAGGCTGCATTTATATATAAGCACGCAGCAGCTCTCCAGCTGAGAGCAACACCTCCGCACCCTCCCACAGATGGGGCACGAGGAATTAAACTCGACAGATGCGGCCTGAGTGGCAGCTAGGTCCCCATATTGCAGCCCCATGTACCTATCATTGTGCGGAACACGCCGCTCCCAACGCCTTCCCTGAGCACTCTTTACTTACCAGGAACAGCAGGCAACATGATGTACAGCGCAACGGTAAAAGGCTTTTCCGGAGGACTGAACAAATGAGTCTAAAAAGTTAAAGACAAACTACCCGACGGCCTGGCACTTGACACACAGCACCGTCCTCTCGCGAGCTTCCCGAGGCAGCCTGCTGTAGCAGCACTTAAAGCCCCAGAGTTATCGAGGCCACGCCACAGCCTGACAAACACAGGCTGCGTTTATCAAGGGAACTGAAAATCACAATGCCCATCTTACTCGTCAGGACATAAAGGGTTTATGTCCCTCTTAAGGCTTTGCTTCCACATACTGAATTATTAACATTAGCAACAACCAAAAGGTAACTGAGGGAAGCTGCTTCGAGGAAAATGTCTTGTTACTAGAGTTATTTCAGTGAGAACAGAAGCCGCAGCCTTACCTAACATGCTCATAACTCTCCATGGAGTGCAGTGCCATTTGGATTTTGCTTCTGTAGCAAGTTTGAACTCTAGAAGACCTATGGTTCTTAAAAACATCACTTTACAGATGACAATACTGCTGCAATAGTATGGTAGGCATTTAAAAGACAAAGGGAAAAAATAAAAGCAAAACCAATGACCACTCAATTATCCTGAAGAACTAATTCTAGCACAAGAAAAGCACTCAGAGTGATTCAGGAATGAGGGAGGAAACATTTGAACAGCCATAAAATGGGAAAAAAAACCCTACTAAGAAATCCCCGAAGTGCTCTGGCACCCCTTTGAGAGGAACTATGATGCTGCTACATACAAGGCTCATTGTTCCCCTTCCTTGTTCCCCTTCCTCCTCCACGAAGATATGCCTGAAATTTAAGCCAGGCAGTGATAGTTAAGGTTAGCTTGAATCTACTTTATCCAGACGGACCACAGCTGGCACAGCAAAGGAAAGCAGACTGTGCTCCCTGCCAGAGTCCCAGGCTGTGGGACCGTCACTGAGCTAGAACATTGCCACCAAAACTCCCTGCTGGCACAGCAGTCACGACTTCATTTGCAGCATGGTCATGCCACCTAGAGATGCTGAAGAAAAGCACAGAGAGAACCGGTCTTTTTGAAGAGAAAAAAAAAAAAAAAAAAGAGGAGGAGGAGGAGGAGGAGGGCAGGAGGCACTGAAAGGCCACAGAAAGGGCAAAATAGGTCAGGACTGTAGGGAAAGAACTGAACAGACAGCCATTTGCAACATGACAAAGGTTTGCACTGATTTGGTAAAGTCCAGCTACCGAACTACACAAATGTAATTCACCAGCTACTTGAGTAATTGAACAGACAGTCATTTTGTCCTACATCCAAAGGGATAAATGGCTTGTGGTTTCTCATTTGACAGCAGAACAAAATTCCTGGCAACGAGAAGTAAACGTCTGCAACTTAAGCAGAAGGCTTCTGTTTCAGCTGACTCTTAACTTGTGCGTTAAAAGGACTGCAGCAAGGGAAACTGCATTTGAACGGGATGCTGCCTGCGTGACAGATGCAGGGGCCAGTGTGAGCCCACCAGAAATGGGGAGTACAGTAATCATACAGGCCATCTTCATGCCCTCTGGGAACAGGTGCTGTGGAGCCAGACACTGCTGCTTCTGATAAAGCCAGGTAAGGAAATGTCTTCAGCAGATCCCCAGGATGCATCACCTTGGAAGGGCAGTGATGGAAGAGACAGCACTCAGAGTACCCCAGCTATCTCTCTGGCACACATCGGAGAAAGCTCCAAATAACGCACATCAGGACAGCAGGCACCCTGACGTTAATAGGGCTTGCTTTCTATCACCACTAATATGTCATCTCAAATGTTTAGAGATCAGAAGTCAGAACACAGGGAGGAATGCTTATTACTCAGGTTGTTCTGAATAATAGCTCCGCATTTTAAGACTGGCTAAAATACATGAACTAAAATCCTTGCACATTTGCATGAGCTCAGATGGAGCATTATGCAATCCGTGAAGCAGCTCTTGTGAAAGTTCCCATGCCGAGTCCAGCAGCTGAACCAAATCCAGCCACCTAAAGTCTGTGTAACCCCCCAGCTTTTCTGCTTTATTGTTGGTGTTGAGTTTTGCCTGATGCTCACCGCTGTCACTGCTGGAACAGGTGCTTAGTTTTGTGTGTTTCTGTAGAGTAGCCATTGCAAACAGCTGTCTGGCATTCAGTACATGTGCTGCTAACAGGTACTTGTGAGGAACTCCCAGCATCATCGTCCCAAAGGCCATTTCGCTGGACCAACTGTTTCCCTGCAGAGTAGGTGACATGAGCAAAATACTCAGGTTGAACATGGTTGTTGATCCATGTGGTGCACTGGAGTGAAAAAGCAAAATACGTGCATGTATGCAACAGCAAAATGAATGCTCTCAGCCTAAGCTATAGTGCTAAACTGCAGCGTTCCACAGGGTTATCAATCTTTGTGATGAACTCAAGTCAAAGGCTCCCTTTTGTTAACCTGCACCTACCACAGGTGGCTGCACTATGACATTTCCCATTATCATTCTTTGAGACAAGCTTACAAACTTGTTGGGGAGAAGAGTTTTACTGCCATTTAATCCCAAACAACACTGCAGCAAGCGCTTTGCGTAAAGAACATTGTTCCATTAAACCACTCCCATTCAGTTAAGTCTGATGTTCGGATCAGAAGCAAGGCTGATGGGAATCCTTACCTGAAATAGAACCTCTCACTAGACCAGTTTGCAACCCTCAGATTTTTATGACACAAGTGCAGAAGGTACTGATGTTTGCTTAGAGGGAAAGACACACAAATGGAACATTTCTAGAGTCCATTGAAACAGAACCTCTACCCAAGAGGTAAGGGGAAGCCCATGTATTAGGCAGCTAAGCTGAGGGGACTGCTGTGCAGTACTTTACCACTGAGCTTGTAAGTCAAGAGGCTTGAGAAGTGACAAGTGTCAGCGTCTCAGCTGTACAACAGGACTGAATTCCTAACTTCTCCTGCCTTATCTATCCTCCTCTGCGATATCTGGAACTGTCATATATGGAAAAACAAGATAACAGAGGATGACCACATCATGGCTTGCTGAGCTGGTAGGAGCATGGAGCTACGTGCCCCGCAGGAGCACAGCCATGTAGACAAAGCTCTGAGACCCCCCAGGCAAGCTATTTCTCTGCTTAGTGTCTGTCTCACGGTAAAGGGTGAGAAACAGCAAGCAGTACTCTATCCCTACACAAAGCACTGAAATGCACGGGTCAAAAGCACTGTGCAAGAGCTAGACACTGGTAAAATGGAGTTAGAGCAGCACTGAAGCTGCGCTCACTCCTGGTGAGCTGCAGAAAACCAAACACTTTTTCCAGAAGCTATCCTGGACTTTACACAGCATTATCAAGTGTAATCATAGTACCTGGTACCACTCAGTTACCTCCCTCTACGTCCCAGGATGTCAGCTTTATTAGGTAATCATATGGGTTTTTGAGATCCATGGTTGACAGGAGCTACCAAAATCCAAATTTTAGTCTCATCACGCTTTCTGAATACGATGGATCTGAACGGCAAAATACTAAAACAAGGAGAACCCAGATCTGAATTTACTGTTGAAGAAAGTTATCAGGAATCGCTACTGAAGCGAAGCCTAAGGACTTATCTGTAGGACACGTTTGAGTTTTAAATGGAATACCCAATGCAGAAAATAAGTGTTACTTTATTAGCAGTTTCTGAAGAGTCACTAATTCATAACCCCAGTTTTTCCAAGAATGTCAGAGCTGAGCAAAGTGGGGTAGACTTGATTTCAAGCAAAAGACACTACATTTTTTTCATTGTTAAAAAAACTAAAAACACAAGAAATACCACAAGGAAATATGTTAACAGCCCGAATTTCACCACAGCTTTTGGCGTGTCCCGGCATCCAATAGCATATGTTATACTGAGAAATACGTTTCCATCCTCTTCCCTGCAAATCTCAAATGCCTTCACCATCAGAACTGATCCTCTGAGCTTTGGATCCTTCCCAAGTTCATTTAACCTGATCAATTTTTAATGGCTGTCACTGGTTATTTCACCCAGTCAGTCAACAGCTTCTACAGTTCAAAACACCAGCCACCCTCTTCCCGCTCTGGCATAACACAGGGCTCAGGATCTACAGAAATTATTCATATGCATTATAAAGAACTTGAAGGAGCTGTAAAAGAGATTGATCCCTGACAGCTGCACTAAACTTGAAAGCCCCTTCTTGGCTCTGAAGGAGAATTCTGACCTGAAAAGGGGTCTTGAGCAAGCAGCCTCAAAGGGAATAAAATATTAGCCTGTAAAACCAGCACTCACTGGAAAACTCAGGTGATGTTTTAATGTAGGTACACCACTTGCCTCAGGCACAGCCAACGTAATTACTTGCCACACTAGCTCCAGCTCGCAGGTTGATGCAACAGACCCTGCCTCACCTCCTTTTGTCCCAAGTACTGAGCAAGCCTCCAGAAGCACCAGAACTTCTGCTCTAGCGACCACGTCCTGCAGGACAGCACCACCATTTATCCTCACACCCAGCACACACTGCTGTGCCGCTAACGTTAACCTTCGTACCGATGCAGCTCTGGGTACTAAACCAGAGCTGGTTAGTGTCTTCACTACATACTGTGGTGGCAGGAAAGAACGATTGTTTTAAGGCTTACGGGTTTCTAACCAGAAAGAAAATGTATCCTAAAAGCAGGAGATGGCGGAGAGGAATGAGGGAAGCCATTTATCCAACTGCAAGCATGTCTAGAAATCCTCGGGAAGCAAGGAAGGGACATTCACAGACATCCCATTCGTGCAGCGACCAGTGCTGAACCATTTCCTGTTGCCAAGGTAGGAGCTCGACAGGGCACGGCAACGAATTGTCATGCAAACGATGCAGGCATTGATGGGACTTCCCAGCAACAGAGCAAATTTTTTCACCAGTTTGATCCTAGCATTTGAAAGGAAACAAAACAGCTGCGTGAACATGAAGCAACGTGGGTTTCAACCAGAACCACCAGCTACCCCAGAGCTGTGGGAGTACCGAGCCTGCCTTCGGTGAATTCAGCAGGCCCTACTGCTCTTTGTTTAAATGGGAACACGGAGAGAAACAGGCCCTTGAGTTTGGAGAAAAGCGTGCAGTGCTTTTTAACTGCATTGTTTTTCATGAACTTAAGTGACACCGAAAACAGTGGCAGAAAGTAACACACAACCCTTCACACAGCAACGTCAGAACATATGTTTCACCCACATTGTGCTACTTGGGATTAACTCACACGCAGTGATTTTGAGTTGAAAGCTGTAAAAATCTCACAGGCAGAAACTGAAACACTTCAAAAGCTGTTTTCCAGAGAAAGTAGAACATACACTTGCAGTCATACATTTACAACCCCCTCTTTTTTTTTTTTAAGCTTGTAACGATTGTACTATAGCACGGATGATACTATTTTTTTTTGCCCTTTTCGGGTTCAGAAATCTACTTCCAGCAGCGGTAATGACTTACCAGAATAATTGGTATTTAATTTTCCTTACTTGAAACACATTATTACAAGAAGAGTTGCTTAGTTTTCACAGAAGTGCTTGTAAACAGAACTATTGATTAGAAAAAGTGACAGAGGTAAGGAATTTTTATTTTTGCATCCACAAGGAAACTAGTCACAAAATCCTCAATGAGGAGCAAATACTTAGCTCTAAATGAGTCCTCTGGACATGACCAAATCAAAGCTTTCCCTTAAGTTCCCGTCAGGGTTAATCTTTCCCCATCCTTAACAGTTACCTCCCAATCTCTCTCTAAAAACAAACGTAGAATTTGTGTGTGGCAATCATTTCTTATTTTAACAATAGGAATAAAGACTCACCTTTCTGGAGTTACTATTTCAGGACAAACTACAGAATTACCACGGCAAACACAGAGAAAGCATAGAAACTTGGAACAATGAAAAGAAATGCAAAGGCTGAGGGCAAAGAAAGGCAACAGAGGGAAGAGCTTCGTGCCCCCCAGAAGAAAACTGAAATGGCTGGCAATCTGAGTGGAAAAAACCTACATCCCAAACAACCCCCTTGTCCCTGTGTCTTTGTGCCACGTCCAACGGAGAACTTCAGAACTGAAGGAAAACCACTTGTTCCCTCCTAAACTCATGGGAATGGCAAAAGATGCCAGTTACCAGCAGCTCTGCAAGAGGGCAGGGTGCCTCAGCAGTCAAGCTTCAAAAGTGGTTGCTTACGAGCCAAACGAAAGCAGCCTCTGCCATAAACCCCACAGCCCTGGGTGAGCTGGAAAGCTAGCAAGTGCAGAGCTGCAGTGTGGGGCTTTTGTGAACCAACCTCAGCACGTCCACAAGATCAGAGTGCTCCTTTCTGAGGCACGTCCTGCCATGACACAGGAAAAACCTCACACTGGAATAGGAAAGAAAACCAAAGTCACTCAGATTTCTACTGGCTGGGAGAGCAAAAAGGGAGCAGGAGACAAAGAACAGTGGAGATTCAGCAAAGCTGCCAGGTACGAGGCTGAAACAAACGCAGCTTGTGAAACTCAAGCCAAGACAAAAGAAACCATGAAGGCAAGAGATTTTTTTTGTGAGGAGGAAGCAAGAAAGCAGCGTGGCCCAGAGCCCACAGAACACCCCCGGACTGCTGGGTAGGAGCAGGCCAGAGAGGTACCTGGAGGTAACCGTGGCAGAGATGGCTTGTTGCGTTTCATCTGCATTTATTCCTGTTATTACATCTCTCCAGCCCAGGGAAATGATAGCACCTTCACCCAGAAGGGCAGGAAAGGCTCCACCGTTCCCCCAAGCACCCATGACCTGTGTGACACATTGGCAGCTGGAGCACAAGTCCTGAGCTGGCTGGGACAGTCCCGGTGCTTGGCTGGGTGCTAGGACACTACCTGAAAGAGCTTTGCCATCACCCAGGCGCAGTCCTGGCCCACAGCCCCCCAGATTAAGCTTACCTCACGTTTCCACAGCACCAGGTTCCCCTGATCTCGGGCTCCTCTCTCCAGAGGCACACTGTAGGACTGCATCCTCCCAATGCCAAACTCTGGAGGCAGCAAACATGGTGTACCTTGTGTGTAAGGTTCAGTACTACTGTGGTCAAAGCCATCGCATCACTTGGCACTGCATATATTTGCACTATTAAACATAAACTGCTCACTGGTGTGAACAGGCCGTTGGCCTTCCCACTTGGTCTCTAGGTGGCACTGTTCAGAATACCAAACTTCTTAGAACCGGGGTTTCAAAGTGCCATCTGCTGGTACTTGAATTATTTACACAGAGCTAGTTCAGAGTAACGAGCACTGAAAAAGACTGCACTTCTCAGGGAGTTAGCTGTACCTCAACCCCAAAGACCCACAGCACTTCTTTTTTTTGCTATTCTCATAGTTTATTGCAACTACATCCCAAAACACTTAACAGATAATTACAAGAGCCTGGCAGGCAGACACCAGGAGCACTGAAGGAAAACCACTAGCAAAGACTCTTCGGAAAAGCTGTTGCTACACTAATAGGATCTGACAACTGTTTATACTTGAACTTGTGTAAGGTTGCCTGCGTTCAAGCTCTGCAAGAGCTACCCTTGTGCTGTCTTGTAGTGACAAATGATGCTTTGAGCACTGTCAGCTCTGCCTCCTCTTTCATTTCTAAAACAATACTGAAGCAAAAATTCACACTTGTAAACACCTGACTGAAAGCTTACGGACTGTTTTAAATGCTGGCCATTACAACTACTGAACAGCAAGAAAAACATTAACCCACATTGCCGTGTCAGCTGCAGAGAAATCTCTTCTTCAGCTCAGCAATTTCTAGTTACGCAGAAACAAGAGCAGGTATCTTGACAGAGCGTGGAAGCTGGTGATCTAACATTGAGATGGACCAGACAGTGGCACTTCATAGAGTTCAGCTGGAGTGCAGTGCTCTTCTTTTAAAACTGCCTTAATCCCAAATGCTGTGTTTAGCTTCATGATCAGAGTACAGGAAACCCGTCTTTCTGCAAAACTGGATCAAAAAGGTGCCAGGCCCCATTTCTCACGACTTAGCAAGTATTTACTACACTTAAAAAAAAAAAAGTTAGGTCTATTTTAAATTTACTTAAATGCTTTTTACTATGGCAAAAGTTAAGCAGTGCACCAATACTTCAGAAGTACCAGTCACAACAGCTCAGTAAAACCTCCACTTAAAATTTTATCCTATCGAAGACAAAAGCCTGTCCTCTACCTCTGAACAGCAAGATGACTCCTTGGGTCACAACCAGTTGGAAGCTGGAGGCACAACTTCAGTGACTGTGCAACAGCCACTGCCCTTTGGGTTCAGGGGAACTGCCTCAGCGAAGACATGACCCCTGAGGAGAGCTAAATGGTTCTATTTACCCAGACCTCAAAGATGATTCTTACCATTACTTACAAATGGCACCAACAGTTACTCAGAACATCCTTTGAACTACGGCAAGTGCTACTACAAAGGGAAGCAACAGGAGCCCCAGGCCCATGTAGCTGCATTCCAAAAGGAGTTCCTGCTGGCATCCACAGGGCAAGGAGCCCTGAAATGGTTTGTGCAGGTGTGCAGACATGCACACAGAGGCATGCTCTTTCCCTCAGCTGTCAGGAACTGTTTCAGATCTGTTTAAGCTTTCTGCACCTGTCCTTCAAGAGGAATGGATCCACATTAACCTACGATGATCCCATCTCCCTTTCCAGTTTTGTTTCCCTCCATCACCCCCAATTCTTTCCTCTCCACCTTTAAGTTTTTGTTTTTTCCTCCTATCTTGTTTTCTTCCCCGGTTCTTTCTGCAGGACATGCAGAGGAATGGCACGATATTAAGAAGACGCACTTGCTGTGAATGACTAGGTTACTTGCCTAACTTGAGTCTACCAGATCAAAAATCAAGTTCTAGCAGTCACAAACTCTATGGCTAACCCAGACCAGCAACAGCCGCTATCCAGATCTGCAAACGTAGGACAGCAAGGTGGAAACCACCACCACACTTGTGCTTCAGTCTGTTTACATCTAGCTTCCCGAAACTGACCCACGTTTGTAAGGCACCAACCACTTAGAGACAACGCAAACTTAGTCAACGGGAATTTATTCTTTCAGTAAGTCATTGCCAGCTCTTATGCGACCAGGGCAGAAGCTGTCGATGATTCACTAAAAAGAGAGAGAAAAAGAAGAGAGGGGGTGAGAGAGAGAAATATTAATTGCATGGACAATGATTACAAACCAACTGCCAAAAACCACTACTTCAGTTCAAAGCTTTAACTACCAGTCCTGAGCTCAATCGCAACTTCTTTTAAAATTCTAAATAGGATAAAGACAGACTTCGCCCTTCCTTTTAAAATACAAATAGACAACAGAACTAAACCCTATTTTCAAAAACCTGGCTAGCTGCACTTCAGTCTTTTCAGAAAGAAAAGTTTACCTAAGACTTCTACAGGAATTCTGCAACATTGGCTATTTTTTCCTAGAGAAATGCCAACTACAAATGACTATCAATTGTTGCCACAGATGCTGAGCCCTTTCTCAACAGATTTTCAGACTAACATGAACTATAAACATATCTAAGTAACAACAGAGTGCACTTTGTGTAAAGCGTTAGAAAAATCATCTAATACACAGTGGCTTCCCTTGTTGAGGCATTTCTCTTTTTCTAGTGTCGTGGCAGTCATTTCACCCAGCAATGAGTTCCATGAATTTATCAGTTCATAAATATGAAAGCATCTGTTCTTTGCAGGCTGGTTTACCTGTATGTCTGATCACAATGCACTCTGAATCCGTTCAGTAACAGGCCCAGCACATTGTTTACTAGACCTAGAAGACTGCAGTGAAAACAGTAACATAAAATAGAGGACTTACTACTTCCAGTTGGGTGGCAGTACCCTCTTCGTTTTATAGTAGCGAGCCAGACGATGGATTCTGCTTTCAATCAGAATCAGGCGGAACTTGGCATCTTTATCCTAGAAAATAGAATTGCATTACAAACAGGCTCTACTTGGACATCTTGGCAATGTACCTTTCAGATGAACTCTAGTAAAGTCAAACATCCAAAGCTACTGCTACAAAATCCATACTCCCACCATCTAAGACTGATGCATATGGTAAATGCATAAACCCCTGCTTAACGTGGTACTGAAAAATCAGAAAATGGGAGAGTTGGTAGTGATACAAACAAGGCATAGGACAGTGGAGAGGCTCTCCCCAGATACCTGGATCAGTTGCATAAATTTTTAGAATCTATTCTACAAAGTTATAAGGGAACTACTGTATTATTTGAAAAAACAAGTGGAGTTCCTATTTTGATTAGCACTCACCTTTCTGTTTCTCTCAAGATGCTTGCGAACAGCAACAGCTTTCTTGATCAAGTGATAAAGATCCTCTGGAAGGTCCGGGGCCAGTCCCTTTGATTTAAGGATTCTCAAAATTTTGTTGCCAGTAACAAAGCGAACCTGGGCAACACCGTGAGAATCCCTCAGGATCACACCTGAAACAAACATTTACATACTGCACTGAAGAGAAAAACCTTACCCAAACAGATGTTATTACTTTAAGGTCCATTTCACCAGACATCCAAAATAAAGTTCTCTCTAAATATTGGTTAAACCTTCCTGGTAGAAACCTTGAACAGCAATAAACAGTAAGCGAGCAAAATACCATCCACAGAAGCTGAAATGCTATCAGAGAACACATAACAGGCAACTGACCCACCCACCACAACATACAGGCAGGTAATACAGTAAGTGCTGCAATAATGCATGGAGATCTTCAGCAGAACTTGTTAAAGCTAGGTATAGACACCCTTTGCTCTGGGGGTAACAAAGCTTTCAGGGACTACTTTGGAATTAAACCTCTGGCTAGGAAGCGTGTTCTCTTAGAACTTTCTGCTCAGGAGCTCTAAGCTAAAAGTTAACAGTAAAGTCAAAATAGAAACTGGTAAACCGGAGAAACTCAGCTTCCGACAGCACACACCAGTGTTCTGGAAGAGAGGTTCTAAAATTAAAAAGATACCTCACAATTTCTGACTGAAAAAATACCTGCTTCATCAAATATGCTTCTTGCAAGAAGGGACATACTGCATGCTTCCAGTGGTATCCACACAGTGGATACATACACACTGCAGAAAACCTGTGTTTTCTTAATATAGTTAACACAAGTTCAGGTAATTACTACATTTTCACAGTCAGAAAGATGTGTTTTGCCTACAGTTAGGTGTTATTCATGAACCTTACCAATTTGTGAGGGAGTCAGGCCTTTTTTTGCAAGCTTGTAGATTTGCTCCTTTACGTCATCAGAAGTAAGTTTCAGCCACTAAAGAAAATTAGGAAAAAGAATAACAACTGATGAACGCTGATTAATACAGAGGCAGGGGTTAGCTATGAAAGCCTATGATATATGCGATGGAAATCACTGCTTTGTAATGGTTGAGGAAACAGTTGAGAAGCTCTACTTTTAATGATACAGAAACTTATTTAGATTCTGTGAATCCACAGTGCTGGTCAAAATGGCCAAGACAGAGGTGAATGAAGGACTGTTTCAAACACCCCATGCAGCCTTCACACGGCTGTTCTATCATTAGCTGCCAGATTTGACCCATGAACACAAATTTATAGAGAAAATCACTGCCACTGGGAAGGAACACTTTAACTGAGCCTTTGATAGAAACGCAAAGCTGAGAACCATTTCGCCCTCCATTCCCTGCTACGCTACCTGCAGAGATTAGTGGCAGTCAGACTTGAAATACACAAATTCATTGAAAATGAAAGAGCGTGATCTCTACCCAAATAGAACCGTGTCTTTTCTATTCTTTTATGCATTAGATTGTGCTAATGGAGCCACTGCTCTGTGGTTATTACGAGAAAAACACCAACAAGCTGGGTAATCCCAGCTCATTCCACAAGCTACAACAGCCCCCAACAGTTCCCCCCTCCCATTTTTTAACATTGTCAAGTTATAAAATAGAAATGGTGAAAGACCTATTTGCAAATGCTCTGTTGGTTATGAATCAGAAGACAAAACCCACAGGGTTCTTCGCAAGCATAGCATTTGAGCATCCCAATCATTATCCAAACGCTTTAAGCAATGTTAGTACAGCTCAAGCAGCTTCACGAGATTTTATTTTCGGTTATATTCCTGCGCTTTAGCTTCGTGGTTCTGACGAGCTATTTTTCTGTGTATGGTTTTCTATACACACCACAAACCGACCTTTCTGTCAGCAAACAGATCCCCCAAACCATCCTTGCAAAACACGGTGAATTAAGCAGCCGCTGCTTGAGTTTAGCGCGTTATAAGCCTTCATTTTCAGTGAGAGCCCCTCGAACAAACAAAAAGCAGGCCGGAATTCTTTAAGTTCGTACTACGAGCGACAAACCGGCGTCGCACGAGCCGGCTCCTTACCGTGGGCACGCTGCGGCGGTAGGGCAGCGCTGACTGGGACAGGCCCTTCCTGCGGGAGGAAGCACAGCACACGCTCAGCGCCAGCCGGCGGCACCGGGCGCTCCCCACGGGCCCTCAGCCGGGGCCTCCCCGTCCCCCTCCATCCCCCCGGTCCCTCCTCGTCCCCCCTCGCCGCCCCGCAGCGCTCCCCCGGCCCGGCCCGGCCCCGCACCCGGGAGCGTGCATGCGACCCATGATGGCGGCGGCGGAAAAGAAGGGAGCGGCGCGAGGGGACGGCGCTTCCCGCCCGCCTGCCGCCGGAAGCCGCCTCAGCGCCCGGCCGCTGGCCAATGGGCGGCCGCAAGGCCGGGAGCCGCGCTCCGCCCGCTGAGGGCCCCCCTGAGGGAGCCTGAGGGGCGGTGGGGCAGGGCGAGCCCGTGGTACCGCACGCTTCTCCCCAAGGAACACGCGACTCTTGAAACCGTTTTAAAATTATTTCGGTTTATTCGTATTTTGTGCTGTAAGACACTGTGCTTCAATAGCGAACTGCGAAAAAGGCAGTACATATTGCTTTCGGTTTATTTCACAACGGAACGTTTCACAAAAACAGTAGTCTACTTTCCTGTGTTTTAAGTGACTTGTGATTCTAGTGATGGAATGGAGTAAGTCTCAAAAGCATCAAGTGAGCAGGAAATATATCTAGTCAGTTACATAGAATACTATTTACAGGCTATGTACTAAATGAAGAATATGCAGAAGATACTTAATAAAACTGGGATCTGGGAGTTGTTAGTGTCCATTAGCATCAACCCAGTTTCTAACATTCAAGATATTCTTAGCTTCTTAATTGTAATAATTCCTAAGAGATTGGACCATGACTAGTTTAGGCACCAAGAGATTCAAGTTTACTTCGTGCTTCTGTACTGAAGGGAGATTGGTCAGTAGCAGGGGAATAAAATCAGATTCTGAAAAAGCTTTTTAGTGTTGGCTAGGCAGAGGACGTTCCTGTACTGAGTCTTCGTTCATCGTCGTAAATTTTACTTCTAGTCATATTCAGCGCTGAGAGTCTGTCCCCCTTTCTCAAAGACGCTTCAGCATTTACCATTGAAGTGTGCAACTTGACTCGATAACTTTGTCCAGACAGAACACGATCTCCCCAACCACCAAGTCAGGTGAGTAAGAACACTATACCTGTAGTGCAGAAACTACCTAATTAAGTAACCAGTGGTACTAACGGGAGACAGTAAGTCGTATTTGTACTCCACTATCACAGTATATTTCAAATCTAGTGCTGCTTGAAATTATTATATTTTTTTTAGTGGAATTCTTACCAGGAATGAGAATCGCTGTTGCTGTCAAATGGATAAAGAAAAAAGTGCAACCAAATTCCTCTCTCAAAAAGTTCTGTTAATGCCACTTATTTCTGCCCAGCAAATATCTAGCAGTTGTGCTTTTTACCTAGAGGCCCTCATTTACATGGAGGTACAGGTAAGTAACGTAGGTGCAAGTCCCACTTCGATTTAGCGTCCAAATCTGTTATATATTAATCACTGCTGTATTTAAGTTCTAGAAATTTTGCAATGTTGTAAAACACTGAGAAGCTGGATGCATTTCCTACGGCATCACATTCAGACAGTCTTCACTGGCTTTGGAGATCATGGGTAGAAGATGGGGTACAGAATTTTAGGTTGCACTGATTATGGAGATCAGTATAAGCGATTTTATCTGTAATTAACACAACTCTGGAAAAGACTTCTACTAGAATCTGCAAGTTATCAAATATGAGAACGTTACCCCTCTTTAAGGAGCAGAAAGTTAACGTGTATACATATTTAAATACCAGGAATGAGGTAAAAGAGAAGCATTTGAATTATAAGGCACCATTATTTACAACTTCCATTATTGGCACTCGCTCCAATAAATCTTTGAGAAGCATGCATCTGGAGATAAATGCAATGCTAAAGAATTTTTCCAGCCCTTCAACCTTAATTTCTACAGGCATGTGTGAAGCCACAGAAATTTTACCCGTCACTGCTTCTGTGATGTTTAGTTAATAGCATGAGTGTAATCCTAAAAGTACATAGTTTCTTTGATATCCTCCAGCATTATGCCATGAATGGCATAAAACGGATTACAAAAAAAAATCATAAAGCAAAAAGGCATTATATCCCCAAGCCTAATGATTAAGTTATGGTTTAACCAGCCAGCATGGTCAAACTGTTCATCTTACTGTTGTGGATGGTTTAAAAACACCTTCCTTTCCTGCAGCTCTTAAGAAAGACTTGTAATAATGCTTTGATAACATTGCATAAAAATAATCCAGCAATGGATTTCTAGAAATCCTCCAAATTAGGCTTCACGAAGGTTGGTCCAACATGTCTGTCGAAATGCAGAGTTTCTTATTTTAAGATGTACAGGTTATTTTCAAGTAGGAAGATGCACAAAGCACAAGTGAATACATCTGGTCTGTTCTTACTCAGGTGTTGGAAAAAGTTCATAGATAGGGTACAGCAGTTAGCCGATACCAGTTAACAGTCTCCTTGCTCAAGTTGAAGTCCTTTAGAGAGAGTGTAATTCCACCCAGGAAGAAGTTCTCTCGTAACGATTCCGCACTGAGCACACTTAACTGAAGTTCTCTCTGTTTCAGAGTCTCCATGCTATATCCACTGTACACAAGCTAGAAGGTAAAAAGTCAAGAATTTTCTGGTTATCCGAATGAAATTACATGGATTACTCTCTTTTTCTGACTGCCTAGCCACTGATATTTTAACTGCACGTTATGACCATGGAGTACGCCTGTTTCTCAGAGACTAGGCTGAAGCACATGCATATTTTATTTTGTGCTCTTAAGCGTTTAAGAGGACCGGTGTTTTCAGATACAAGTACTTTTTACATGCCAAGAGTTTTCCATTGATTCTTTTCCTCATCCTGAATCAATGAATCGGGGGTGGGAGACAACATTTAATATTTAAGATTCCTTTACTTCTCTCTATCCCTCCTCAAAGTCAGTCAGAAATTTCATTTGTTACAGTACATTTACCTATTCTGATATTTTTTTTTAAACAAGGCAAAGTTTGTGAAACAAGTTCCTTTTAAATTTATATATCTCTACATATCTATTTATTTATTTTAATTACTGCTTAGAATAAAGGACAATAACTGTAGGGAGATGTTACATAAATTTTAACTTGCCATTTCATTGAAAGTTGGATTTCTCGTCTTCCGAGAGATTTTGGTTTTGCGTTTGGATGTTTTGTGCGTGTCCGGCAATAAGTATGTTTTTACATAGGGATTTGGATCTGCACCGTCTTCTGTAACCTACAATCCAAAACCAAGTCAAGTTAGAAAACCAAGCAGCGCATGCCCATTTGGTTATTTTCGAATTGCTAGTTTTGGCCATCAACCTAACCAAAACCAGCAGCTGCTTTAGGTTAGCAGTTGGAGAATTTGTAGGAAGAGATACACTTCCATCGTCTCTACATCAATCCAGTTCAAGAAGGTAACTGAGAAAGTAGAAACAGTTTTTGGCAGGGAGCTCACCTCCTCTTACTTACCAGATCTTTAATGTGCATCACCATGATAAACAGAGTGCTGTTTCTATATGATATGGATAGCTTCACTTCTCCTCCCACTTTGCCTGAGGTAGGACTTGATGGACTTGCATCTGAAAAAAAATATATAATTATTTCCTTTGTAATATTTGTATATCATCATCAGTACTACACTAATTATTTACAGGCAAAAAAAGTATACTTTTTTTTGTTTTTTTTTTTTTTAAAAAAAAGATTTTTGCATTCTCTTGTAAGAACCAACCTGGAAGTTTGGAGTAAGAACTTGAATAATTTATTCACGCCACAAGTAAGCCTAAGTGGCGACACATACTGTTGCAATTTTTGGTATGCTTTTTCATTTCCTAGAAACTGTGTGCAAGCACATCTGTAAAGAAGGAAAGCTTTACAAAATTCTCAAAAGAGGGAAAACTGCAGTTAATTGTAAAAGACTCCTTATAAACCACATGAGAAAGGTGTCATAGTACAGTCACCCGATTTATAAATATCACAGCTCCTGCCCTGCAAATAGTACCTACCTGTAGATCTGGCTATTCCGTCTATTCCTTCCACTTTGTCATCACGAAGCAGTGGATGGAAAAATGTATAGACAAGGTCACACTAGATTTGGAAGAAATGTTACATATTAGATTAAATGGTAATGAGCACTAAAATTTGAAAACCTTAATTGGATCTGCTCAAGTTACTTGAACTCACTTCTGACACCTCTGAAGAACTGTTCATCAGACTCTGTATGTAGCTGTTGAGCTCGACTTTTCTTTTAGCAGCTACATCTTTTATGTGTGTTCTTCCCAGAACCATCTTGTTAGGAAAGCTGTAAGGGAAGAACAATATAAAGGTTTTAGTTAATTTCCTTGAAGTTAGTACAGTAAAAGTGTCATTGCAGTTTCCATCCTGAAGCATTAACAGCCCTTTTTATAGTGAGTGGAGGCATAGCATGCTAATAGGTAATGATGTTTTAAAAAGGCAAAGAAACATAGGTAACTGTTACATCACAGACTAAAGACACCGTGTTGGTCCTTTGGCTCCCCTCCATAAAACTTGAAGATTACAATTTTCTCCCTTAATTGCCATTTTTGAGGTCTACTTAGACTGAAACGGAGGCAAAACCGCTGAGGGGCAATCTTTAACTCCACCCAGTTGGAACCATTTTTTGCTGCGTTATATTATTAACAGTGCGTTATATTTAGCTCGTAACAGTGATGAGTGAGTGAGGAACGTACCCTGGTAACTTCCAAAGAGGAAAGAGAATGCCAAGTTTGTTGTGGAGCTCCTGGAACTCATCAAATGTTCGGAAAACAAACGTTGGCTCAGCTTGCCCTTCTCTCAAAACTCTTACTACGTATATCTGTCAAAAACACAGAAAAAAGAGACAGTAGTAGTAATACTATAGAACTGACTTTGTGTGATTGTATTTTAGCAATTAACTCCTTCTACTTTGGTCATCTTTCTCCTGCATACACTTCTCAGTAACACTGCTTGAATTTTAAAGTTAGAATTATGAATAGCCCTGCTGTAATGCGAAGGAACATTACATGATTTTCCCATAACGTAGCCCACATCTGACAGGGGGATAAAAGTAGTTAAAGCTTAGCTGTCAGCATTGTCCCTTTTAAGCCTCATTCTAAGTTCATACTGTATAGCAGGTGAACAAACTTTTAATAGATCAGTGCAAGACTTTTACCTAGCCATATACCTACGCAGCCAGAACTACTGTGAAAATTTACAGGTGCAGACTGTGGAGGAACCTAATGGCTTCTTCCCCCCCAGTCTAATTCTCTAAGATTCTAATGGATTCAACTTTTTAAATATGCTGGACAGATGCTGCATTATATAAAGGAACCTCAAAATAATACTGGGGACACATCCCGAGGATGCCGTTATTCATGTCATTATAAAAGGGAAACAAAAGCTGAAAAACTCCACAGAAAATTTAGTTCAGTGGACTCATTTTATGGGCAAAGGAGTTAGAGGTTTGTTTGTTTGTTTTAAACAGAAGCAGATTACATCACCTTAGTAATTTCCTGGAAAATAAAAGGCTGCCTTGGCTTAGATCAGAGTACTCAGATACATTTATAATATGGTGATTCACTACGAAGCTTTTCTTCGGCTCTGGAATTATTTATCTTTACTCTAACTTACCTAGGTGGGGTCTAGGAGATTAAGGCATTCACAACAAAGGCAACTTGGAAACAGATACACATTACCATATTAGCATAGCACTTTTAAAATCAACTTGAGGAAAAAGTAACCTGGGCTAAACTAGTCTAGGCCAGCAAACAGCCATAGTGAAATAACGATCATAAGGAAGGAAATAACGTCGCTGCACATCTTCACAGGGATATGATTATCAATAAAAGTCTTAAAGTGTAACCCAGGTCTATCAAAATCCTGAATTATATTGTTTGCTGTTACTTCTCCCTTTTATGCCTTTTTCCGGATACTTTTCAAGGTGTGTCTTCATTTTGAAGCACATTCTTAGATGTCAAAAATACCAATCTCTACTCTAGCAACCGAGTTGTGGGTTTAGCCTGGCCAGCAGCTCAGCAGTCACACAGCTGCTTGCTCACTCCCACACTCCAACTGTCAGCACAGGGGAGAGAATAAAAGCGAAGTAAGAAGACTCACGGGTTGAGACAAAAAGACAGTCCTTGGGGTGGAAAGGCAGGAGGTGATGCAAATGCAATTTCTCACCACCTCCCATATGCAGACCCATACCCAGTCAGTCTCCAAGCAACAGCCACCTTGGAGGATGATTTCCCACCCACTTCTTCTCCCACCCTCCAGCCCCTCCTTCTTCCCTTTTACTTTTTAAGCTAAGTGTGATATCCCAGGGTACAGAACATCTCTGGTCAGCTCCAGTCAGCTGCAGTGTCCCCTCCCAACGCCTCGCCCACCTAAAGCCCACTCACTGCAGGAGGTAGCTGCGCAACGGGGTAGAAAAGAGAAAGCCTCGACACTGCACAAATGCTGCTCAGCTACAGCCAAACCAACGGCCGTAAATCCAGAACAGCACCAAACGGGCTCCCACGAAGAAAGTTAACTCCATCCCATGCAGACCCGGTACGGCTCTGCTCTTCTTCAAAAAGCAAGCAGGCTCATTCCCAGTAAGATCTAGATTTCAGTGGTGGGTTTGGTTTTACTTCACCCCCCAGTGGGGCTCAGCTGTGTGTGCACACGTCCAGGCTCCCCTTCCAGTCAATACAGTCAGACTTCAGAAAATTCTTAAGCTCATCCTTATCTGTCATCAGTGCCTAATTCAACAAGTAAGGCTGTATTTACTTAATATCTGACAACAAAGGGAACCTAGCTGTCCATCTCAAAGGTAGCTACTTCAGGCTAAACCAGGCAAGTCATGCCTGGACTAACTCGTCGTGACTCTGTACTGAACTTAGAGCAAGAAGGAGAATAGATCTCGTCGGAAGGAAATGCGTGGAAAGGGATTCTACATACTTACATAATGTTTATCTGGATTATATCTCTTCTGATACGTAAACACAGACACTTGTTTGATTCGGCCATCTTGTTTCAGAGAGTATGTTTTAGCAGAAAATGAGAGGATGGGTTCATCATTAGATGGTAGACCTGAGAAACGCAGCTGAGCCAAGTTATGAATGAAAAAATTAAACTTTGTGGCAACACTTCCTAGACTGGATTCAATCAACCTACAGAAGGAAAAAATAACTTCAAATACTAGAGCGCATGTCAGAACACACAAAAAATGTTCTGTCAATGAATCAGACAAATTTTAAGTCTTTAAGGAAAATAAAAAACAAGTTCTTAATGACAGAGAAACAGAGCTTTTAAACTAAAACTGACCGATGAGCTATATAAATAGCACCGAACAAGCATTTAACAGGAGATTCTGTATTTGAACTTTGGAACTGGTTGTTATCCAAGAAGCAACAGTCTTCCAGAGTTAGTAAAAAAAATAAAAAATAAAAAATAAAATTACGTGCATACTACTGCTGTCTGTCCCCCCCATATATTTAAAATGCGTTACAATAACACATTTTGTAACACATTGCAACAACTCAGTTACACTATATGCACGCACCCACTTGCTATATGGAGTGTCACCCTTCCCTCCCCAGCATACAAAAGCACTTTTTTTGGAAAGCTTCTTTACACTGCATGCATTTCAAGGATACCAACACATACACTGCTATTAAGCAACTTGGGTGCGTTAATCATATATGAAACTGGTCTTTTTTGTGCAGTTCACTGATTGGTATTCTGCGACTGTACAGGGCAACTAACTCAAATTCTACAGACAGGCTTGTGAACATCCTTAGTGAATTTTCACCAACGCAGGAAGCTCCCAGCAGAAGGACGATGCTGGTGGTTAGTTTAGTTCTTTCACTTATCCAGTACCTTGTGAAGAAAATGGTAGCTTCTGCATCTGTTGTTTGGGGCTGGAGAGCATCCTGGACATACTTCAAGTCCTGAATACCACTTAGTTCTGGTAATCCAGAAGAAAGCATCTGTAGGAAATTACATTTGCAGTTTTAATGTAATAACCAATTTTATGTGGAAATAATTAAAACTCTTAGACCTTCAAACTTAAGTGAAGCTGCGATAAATTGCTAAATGCTAATAGATATAGCCAAACAATTGCTTCCAATCAGCATTTATTCCCTTGCCTTACCTCTGCTGAGTTAAATGCACCTAACAGAGCTTTGCAGCGTAATTTATGGTATTTTTGAAGTTTTAAATTCTCAGGCAGTAGGTGGGTAGTTAAAAAGGAGCCTAAAAAAAAATCGCCATGTAAAACCTTCCCCAAAAGTACATCTGATATTTCTGGCTTCTAAAGACATGCAAGAGTTCTGGCACCATAAAAAGCTTAGAACGTAATATGAGCCAACATTACAGATCTATCAAGTTTCAATTGAATTTAATACAATGCTTACCAGGGAAAGTAGGTTAAGGAAGAGGTTTGCATGTTTCCTTATCGAATTGTAAGCTTGACAACAGAGATCCACAAACAATTGAAAGCGAATCGTCGGCTTTTCACCACCATTAATGACATAAGCCATATCTGATGTTAGCACAAAAGGAGCCCGATCCCTGTCCAAAGAGCACAGAATTTCTATGTTGATTATAAGGTCTGCTCACTGTGTCACATTCTTCCCTCCACCCCCAGGTATTCGTATCAAATAATCCATATCCAATAAAATGTTTTTATTTGTTTTACACCCAGAAGTACTTGGATTATGTAACATTTCTGGCACTCAATTATTCATTCATAACATTTACATAATAAGCATTTTATTTGAAAGATACACCTATGTGCTTTGGCTTAAAACAGTTCCAGAGATGGAAGATGGAAACAGAAAGCTGGAGACTTTACAGAATTAATTCTGTATGAGCAAGTTTGAATGCATTCTGAAAACTTAGTGGTTAAAGTGGAAGATACTGGCTCCTAACCGAGAACATCACTCATCAGGAATTTAAATGTTAATGCTTATAATACCTATAAAAATATACTTTAAAAAATCACTTCATTCTCTACACTGCTTAGCTACAGAAAATACCTTTTAAAGCTACCAAACATCTGTGCGTGACCCAAAAATTTTCCAAAGTCGATGTGAAACATATGCCCTGTGTTTCGAAGCATTATGTTATCATTGTGGCGGTCACAAATTCCCAACACGTAAGTAGCTACACAGCATCCTGCACAAGAATAAATGAAGTTTTCCGAAGCCTGGGAAGGAGAGAGGGAAAAAAAAGTCAATTGAGAACACGTATCAATGGGAAAACAGCATTCATATATTCAATAGTCAATCTCGACAAGGGTAAAATTCAAGTCAGACACACCAGACCCTAAAACTCCTTTTCGAGTATTCTTTGCAAAAATCTTTAGAAATCATGCTCTACAGCAATACAAGTGTTTTTTTGTTTGTTTGTTTTATAAATGCAAGAGAAAGGAGGAGTTGAAGACAAATCACAAAATGTAACAAGTAAGCAACCAGTGAAAAGGGTACAAGAGATTTATTTTCTAATGTGTTGTAACAGCACCGTAGCCAATAGAAAACATTTTATTTTTGGCATCTTATGTCCGAAGGAGCACTGCTCCTAAACCACAGTGAAGAGAGCTACCATTCCGTCCTATCTTAAAGTTCAATTTTTTTTCTATATCCAGTAACCCCCCTCCAAAGTGAATCCTAAGAATTTATCTGACTCATCTGTAGTTAATCCCCTGTACATAAGGAATTTTCATTTACTCTTTCTGAAAAATAGGGAAAAAAAATCAGTTTCCTGAAAAACGTAAACAAGATTTTCAATGGAAGATGTAGAGTAAGAATTACATTCTTTAAAATGGTATTTATCCCTTTTAAAAGATCTTCAAAAGAACACTAAAAAGTTACCTTTTCATATTCTTCCTCTGTAGGATTATACTTCCGCAACCATTCTGCCAGAGGTTTCTCTTTAAAAGAACCCGTCACTCCATATTCCACTTGAATTTTCCTAAGAGTTTCTGAAGCAGGAACGAGTTCTACCATGCCTTCATATAAAATAGAACAAAATATATTTATTATCTCCTTAAGTTGTATTCTGTTTTCACCATTTGGTAGAAAGTCTCTTAACACTGATGAATTTTATAAGTTCAGACTTGCTTCTTTCTAAATTGACTGCTACCTAAAAAGACTTACTACAAGGCATGCCATGAAGCATGTGTAGAGATCCAAGTTAGGTTTGCTTTACTACAATTAGCTTTGGATGCTACAATGCACATATAAATTATTCTCTGGCTGAAAGCATTACTGTGTAATTTACTTTCTACTACATAAACTAGTATTGGTCTGTAACTGTAAAATATTTTGATACTGACATTTCTCACAGACACCATCTAACAACTTCTAATGGCTGTTGAGTGTTGAAATAGACCAGACTGTTGCTCCAGAAATAAGGCAGAGCAGGATTTACATGTGGCCTTATTTTAGAGACACCATTTACTAAAAATATTTGTATAGCTAGATCATAAAAGGAAAACACTGACGTGATTAAAAGAATTTTACTTCTATCCTGGTGAGAGCTACTACAGGCAAATCTGCAATTTACGTCTTTTTTATTTTTCACTTTAATCCTTCACGTGCTTTAGGAATACTAATACGAGCAGCAACAAAAATGTAACATGCTGTGCCATCATTGCTTAAAGTAGGAAGAAATGTCATCTGTTTCTTGAAAAAAAAAACAAAGTCTTACATGAATTGAACCTTTTTGCTTAGTTTTGCAAACCTGAATTTCCATCTTCTTTATTTGGGAGTTTTCATCATGCTGTTCTAGGGTCTGGCTGAAAAGATAAGTTTCTACACATGCTCTTAAAGATATGTGCTTCCTATTGGCTACCTCTAGAGAATTAGCAACTAAACTAGCAAAAAGCACGTTCAGGGTGTGAGGCAATCTTAGAAGTTCTGTGATTTAATTTTCAAACCTAAAAGCTACATACTCCTAAGGAACTTTGAGAAGCATATCACAAAAATTCTGGGTGGGCTATGGTAAATTTTTTTACTTTTTGCACGTTTCAATAATCCCTGACTCAACTTCACCAGATTTCGAATACCTTATAATGTCAGTTTGGACTTGAATACGTTCTTTCACCATAACTAACTTTCAGAATCAGGACTGCCAAGGCACCATTAGTTTCCTGTGTTGCACTAAGAACACCAGAAGCCTTAAGCTTTTATTGTTACGTTTATGCATTTGTACCACAGCTCATCAACAGCAGAATGCATAAACCTCTGGACTCGAGAGAAGAAACAAATTTAAATGCAACTCAGCCACAAGGAAATTCCAAACAATTCAACTTTCCATACTTTTGAGTATGGAAGTTCCTTGTAAAGAAGGCCTTTGGCTTTCCACTGTTTCTTGAGCCTGCCTTTGAGTAGAAATTTTCTCTATGAGCATGACAAAAAATTGGGGGGGAAGGTGGGGGGCAGGAGGGAAGACACTGACTGGATTATAGATTATAAACAGCATCTGGTTTTGCACCTCGGTCTTTTCCAGTTGAGAGACATTTGAAGATAACCATCCGTAGATCTAGTCCCTCCTGCAGCCAGATCTTATCCATGATCTTAATCATTTGTAAAGCCAACATATCTTGTCGCAGATCTTCTCCAACCTTAAATGGAAATATAAATGTTAACTGGAGACTTAAAATGCTTTCAGCAAAACTAAGATTCAGATTTTAATTGCTTTACATTTCTAGTAAGGGATGTCTTATGCTACGTATTTCCTCACAGCTACGGATTTAATAAGAGAAACTACACATTACGTTTTCACATGCAGTAGACTTGATTTTCAGATCGTACCACCTGTTCAAATGTTGGTGAACTTTGTAAAATTTCTCTAAATAATATAATTTCAAAAAATACTACATCCTTTCTTATTCCCTTTTATCATTAAAGCTATATGAGCTTTCTCTGAGAAGGTGCTAGGGAATAGCTGTTCCAAGGGAAACTGTACTTGTCCTTAAAAGAGCGCATTAACTCCAAGCACTACCTGTTATCCCACGCTGCTTTAGAAAGGTCGTAGCGGTTATCCCAGGTGTGCAGATCTGTGACATACATACTCTCCCGCCTAACAGGGAAGTTCTACAGATACTTTCAAGATTCTGAGGAGCTCATTTACATGGTGTCACGCCAGCACTAAGGTGGGAGTTTCCAGTTTTACAATTATAAAAATTAGCTGTTTCGTGAAAATTAACCTTTTCCAGACATCCGTTCCTAATTGTTAAGCTGAAGTTATAAGCTTCCTGTTTCTAGATGCACAGGAGCAAACTCAACAAGTAACTAAGCTTACTGATCTACAGTAAATGTAATCGCTGTTTCAGTGGAATCAATTATCATTTAACATTTTTCTCTCCGCCACACATGTAAGGCCTACCTTAAACATCACATTAATTTCTTCTCCCAGAGGGTCTGCATTTATCAGTGCAACTTTCAGTGGTACTGCATTGGAGCTGAAGAAAGAACATGCCTACAAGTAGAATTAGTGTTAATACTCGAAAAGGACTACTCCCACTAGCCCAGAAAACAGGACATTCTGACAACAAGCACGTATGACACACAGTGTGCATATGCAGACTTTTAACGTTGTGATTGTGGGGAACACGTGCTTCTTTTGAATAAAGAGCTCCTCGGCTGGTATTTGTTTAGTTCTTGTACGAAAGCCAACAGTGCAAAACAGTAATGCTTTATACATTTTGAAAAGTGAGTAAAATATGAATAAATATTAAAAGTGAGTAAAATATGAATAAATATTTTATCAGCAACTATTTTAAATTTGAATTATAAAAAACGGTTATTTGTAACTCTTGATATAATCTCAGTTATCTGCTTTCAACTACATACTTGTGATTTAATTAATAGACATAATAAAGAAGGAAAGCAAAGGAACTCTCTACATAGGAATAAATCCAGCGTTACAGACCTTTAGGTTCCTAGTCATGCCCAATGTTATAAACCAGGTTGTCAGAGCGGATATTGCCAAACCTTGCAGAGTTCTGGAGCAAATTACCTGCTTCTCCTACGCTATCATTTGTTGGATCTTCATAATGAAATAAAGCTATTGTTTGCCTCCCCTGATTTAGTACATCTCTTGGACACAACCAGTAACAAGTAGCTGTTCACTTCTCTGTTTTGATTACCATTGCAAACAAGATTTTGTTTGTGTACTTTGAGTATTTCTCTCCTTTACTACAGCCAGAATTGCTGGTCTCAAAGCAGACAGGGTCTGAAGAAGTAATAAACTACTACTTGTTCCTTTTAAAATAAAAGTACCTTCACTTGGTTTTATACAAGGATAACTTTAGTCTTTTCTTAGCTAATTTTACTCCCTCTTTCAATCTATATTTTTAATTAAACCCTCCCCAACTAGTGCAAAGAGCTTTCAAGAACTTGATTTTCCAATCTGTAAAAGCTTTGCCTATGTGTAATTGTGACAAAATGGCTTTGAAACTATGAATGTGCTGTACCTTAATATTTAGTTCTTTTGCCACAAGACTGGGATTGAGAGGCAAACGGCATTTGTTCTTCAAGAAAAATGACTGCACACGTTCCATACCGCTTTGCAAAGCAGCCTGCAGACACACACACACACAAAAAAAAAAAAAACTTCAGCTGATATTCTCCTAACTGGAGCATCTACAGAAAACTTCTGGACAAAGTTATCCTGAAATATACCATAACCAATGTTTTAACTCCTCAGTGTCAAAGGAATACCAAATATAAGTTCTAACTATTGTTTTGGCTATTAAAAAAAACACATATGCTTAGCAGTACAATACTAATATCACTTTTTGGTAAAATTTTCTGACCAAATCAGGTAATAGCATCCCACTCTACCAACCTGTAAACTTACATTCTTATCATATAGATACCCCATTCTTTTGCAGAAGGAGATCACTCTTCGGCACTAATAGCTTTAAATCTAAATCCAGCTTACTGTACACAAAAAGCATCCCTCTTCCTTAGCTTATCTCCTCACACAAATCTATGCTGCAGTTGACAACAAATTTGACAAAGACATTGACTTCTTTAAGTCATTAGCTTGCTACAATGCAGAGTGCAGCAGGTTTATAGTCTTCCTATATATATATCATTCGACTGAACTTAGACTAAAAAGGTAATTGAGTGGATTGAAGGTAAACTTCTTAAAGAATGTTAAAAATTTAATCTACACACCTGTCGACCCGATACACTTGTTTGCTTGACTTTTTCTGCTACCATTCCAAAAAGCTGAACCAGTCTGGTCTGCTTCTCCAGCTCTTCCCTCAGCCCTTTTCCACAGACTGAAAGAAAGGCTCCAAGAATTTGCTCGTATCTTACCCCGAACTTTGAATCATACAGTGTATCCTTAAGAAGCCTGAAATAACATATTTAAATTAAATTTTCATCAGGGAAATACTGTGAACAATGCAATAGTCAAACACAGAAATATTTCAGCTAATAGGTATTTTTTATATACATATATCTACAATCAGTATCTTGATTTAAAAGGCAAGAAGTTCGCGCCTCATAAAAGCACTGTTTCTTCATGGAAAAAAGCAGGATGTAGGTTTTGTCTCTTGTTCATCGGATATAACATTGTTATGAACTGTGCTATTAAGACAGCACTTTTTTCTGGAAATAGTACTCTTATAATTATCATACGTGAGCAACGAACAGAGAACATCTTACCAGTAAAGGTAGTGTGCTATTCGGATACTTCCCAATGCCCGCGCCAAAAGAAATTGGACAAGAGCACTGTCCAGGTAAGTTTCATACTTCAATGCCTAAATGCAAAGAAAATGCAATAAATGGGATATAGATTTACTTCTGGCTGAAGACAGATTTTATGACTGGCACAGTGATAGAAACACTACAAATCCAGAGGCCAGTCACAGAACAACTACCTACCTAAATTGTTTTCTACCCTATGCGATAATTAAGGTTATTAAGTATAGAGGCATGCAATTGCATTTCCATGACTAGTAGTCAGGGACTCCTTTGGATTTTCAAGAGCAAAAAATTCAAACTTCAGCATAAACAGTAAATCTTACCTGCACAAATTGAGGGAGGAAGTCTGCTAATTCATCATCACTTAATGTTTCTATCCAATTCATAGCTGTATTTCGCACTTCCTGATCAGCAAACCTAAGAAGTCATCACAAATCCACATTAAGTTTGTTCTGTTTCTGTAGGACTTACTTCCTTTTTTAAGATTAGCTAGATACAAAAGAATCAATATCAAGTCTGTAACAGCTCGATAAAGGACCTACAAGTTTCAGATGCTTCAAAGACATTACGTAAGATGCAAACACGTGTTTAAGACAAGCATACCAACCTCTCAAAATTTCAGTCTTGACAGCTTTCTATATACCTTGCTTTCTGTTACAAATTAGATTTCAGAATCCTAACCATAACTGTTAGTCTTTGACTACATGATTTGGTTAAGACTATGGAAATAAAGTTAGATATGAGAAATTTTATTTAGCTTATCTTCTACTGAAGGAAAGTCATTTGTGTGACACACACAGAACTTGACTTTGTTTTCTTACTTTGAATCAAGTAGTTCCAGTGCAGCTAAGGGTGATAAAGGAGGCCACTGCTGAAGTAATGAATATATTTCTGGAAGACTTGCCCAGTCCCAGTGAGGGGCACTAGCCAGTATTTTTGGTAAGCTATTAGTATGAGTATGACAATAATGTCTCTTCTCCCACAAAAATTCTTTATCTTCTTTTGACAGCCTGTAGACAAAAGCATTTTAGTTCATAATGCAAGTTACAGAACATTACCCACATATCCCCAGTGCTACTGGTCACAGTATACGTACAGATAAACTTGCACACAGAATAGAATGACATGTAAAATGACTATTTCCTCCATAAGTATCTAAAACAGGGGCAATACAAGACTCAAATGTTATGGAAACAGTTGTTCAAAGTTATAAATTTCAAAGGACAAGAATAGATTTTAGTGTAATCTGAAATAAACCAAAATGTTCATGCTAGTTCGGGGCAGATGACTAGGATAGCCTGCCAGAAATGCTTTCATGGCATATAAACAGCCACTGCTGAAATTGTCACTGCTCCTCGTAACAGAAGAAATACCAAACACGAATAGACATATACCACAGGCAGGCAGAGTAGCAATTTTCTAACAGGAGAATATTATGACACCAGCCATAGAAAACACAAGGGAATTTATTAAGTCAGCACCATTATTTTGCAGGTTTCATTCAATCTCGTTTAAATCTCCACAGGTCTTCAAAATACAGTAGAGGCACATTAAAGAAGCTTAAGGATAAATTAAAACTCCACACCCTAGCTGTAAAATTACCATGTACAAAAAGATCATAGCTTCAAAGAGGTGAACATACCCAATGGTGTTATCCTTAGAGAGAATGGCAAGGAGGCGTTCTTTCAATGGTTTTTCTAATGTTTCTATGGAATGTTGCACAGTAGTCTTTGCAGCCTGAGGAATTTTATATTCAATATCAAAAGCATGGGATGGGAAGTCAACCTAAAAAAAAAAAAAGTTCTTAAGAACAGTGCAGAAAGTTCCCCTTTCCAGCAGCATCAAGCATTTAGGCATCTGAACTCTTTAGTTCTACACATGTAACAGTTTTCAGGTATTACTTCCAGAGTATTTCCCACCCCCATCTCAATCATTCCACAGAACTGTGGTCCTTAACTGTATGACAACTGTGGTGTTGTACAAACCAGTAGTTGGAGTACTCCTTTGACATGAAATAAGGATGCTTAGAGCTTAGCCTAAACACAGAACTATTAAAAAACATACCCAGTGGTATCAACCAAACCATCAACATATTCTAGGACTTCTAAGCCATGCCTAACAAAGTATCTTCCCTTGGGAACAAAATTTGGACACTGAATTGAGAATGAGAGGCACTTATGTTCCATGAAGAAACTGGAATTGCTATTACTTGGTTCTAGACAACTCCCCTTTCAGCACACATTTCTACAGATTGCTTTTCAAAGGTCTTCTCTCTCCCAGTACTGATAGCATGTATTAGTAAGGCATTTCCAACGTCTCCAATTTCAACATAGTGATTCTACATCCTACTTGTATACATTTAACACAGCTTTCCATCCTTTGCCCTTAAAGGATGGCAATCACTATTCTATGCTGGCTTTCGTGTATGAGAAGATTTACACTCTCCCTAAAACAATCTATTACCACTCTTATATGAGTTAGTCACAACATTCACACAAAATGTAGTCAGGTTAAGTCAGAAGCATATATATAACCTGCAGTACTATTCTTTCCATATTTCCTTTCTTACTGGCCATCCCTGATGCATGATTTGGATGCGATGAGGTCCAGAGTTGCAAGAGCTTTGTCCCACAAGTTAGCAATCTGAGAGAAAAAACCATGTACAGGTATTAGTGTCACAATCTGTTTACTTCAATGGAGTATTAGTTATTAAAATAACATCAGCTTAAAAAGAGGGATCACATCCATCAAGCATCACTTCCATTTTTATCTTGCACTGGACATGTTTTATATTTTAAGTCCCTTAGAATGCTTGAACCTGCATACAGCTGTTAATGAAAAAGGCAAAGGAAAAATTTGGTGCTGACATGGTTGACCCAGCTAAATTAAGCGTTCCCAACTTCTTAAAGAAAAAAACAAATACTTTTTCCTCTGAGGAATAAACTAAACACTAGAACTTCCTTACCCTCTCAGAAGAAAGATAAAGGCATATGAATATTATAGAAATTATCGCTTGCCTGGACTTCCCACATTATGAGGTCCTGCTAGGGCATATCAGGTGACATTGATATTTGCCAATTTATTCCCAATGTTAGTAGTTTCCAACTGTAATGAGGCACAACTAAGGTATTTCATAAATCAAGAAGCATCCTAAGCACAGCAGACTTCTGTCCATCTTTAAAAATTAAAACAACATCTCTCAGAAAACTGCTCAATGGCCAAGCTTTCAGTATATTTCAAGAAATGGTTTAGTATTCATATGTTTTAAAGAACAGTTCTTTATTTATGTAAATACTGATTAACTGGGAGTTTGTGGTGCCAATAAAAATTACTAGATCACGCCACAAAGCATCACTGAACAGCTTGTTCTTTTTAGTAGTTTCCCAGTTTAATCTACTTGCTATAGCCTTCTGTCTCATCCACAAGCAAAGATATTTTAAGCCACTCCACACACACTTCATCAGCATGATTAGCATTTTGGAATATTCATCACCTAGTGATGAAAGTTTTAAGGAGCAGGAAAATGCAGGAACATTATCTGAGGAAAATTACAGTCGGCTTTTCATTCTTAGCGATATTAAGAAGTTTAACAGGATCTAGCAGCCATATTTGAAGAAAGATCAGTTCAAACTAGAAGTACTCTGGAAGTGTAACAGAATTAAACAGAATTTTTAATTTTTATTTTTTAAAGAAACCCAGCTCTGAATCAAAGGGAACCACTTCAGAATATCCTGTGATCTCTATTACTCGCACATGTTAATAGGCAAAATGAGCTATTTCTGCTATGAAACTACACATGTATTCTAAACGATACATGTGTTTTAGAACAGTATTTCCATTCTCTTGCTGGCTTATTTATTGCCACCCTATTAACAGGCTTAGAAATTTAAGAGTATTAAAGAAAATCAATCTATGCAAAAGGTAAGATACTTAATCAAATTTAATTCTCCACTTTTGCTGCTGTATGTATAAACTTAATGAAACATGCAGCATTGATTATTTTACAGCCCAGGCAAAGATGCCTTTGAAGAATAATAGTTCTTAGAAATACTGCAAACCTTGAATTAAAGGTATTTTAGTTACAAGATAGAGCCATCGTCATATTTAGCTCTACAAAAAGAACTGGATTAAGAGTTATTCTTTCCTATCTTAATACAGTTTCAAGGTAAAAGAGGCCCTCTTACCTAGTGATACAGAAGGATGGTACATTATTTACCTGCTGTCAGGGTTCAGTTCTCTTTTGCATTGCACTAGACACTATTCCTGCTAAATCCATCACTTGCTGCAAATACTTTCTTTTGTAAGTTGCATTCTCTATCACTGTAGCTCATGAATTGGCTGAGAAGTGGCTGTCTGCACTTCACGTGCTAAAATATACATGAATGCCAACTGAACTCTCTCTAGCCAATATGATATACCTTCAGAATTCATGAAATGCCACCCATCAAGACCACGCTCTCTCAGTGTAGAAGGGAGGCTTTCCGTTCAGCAGACAGTGACACCTGCAGATACTTTAACTGTGTATGACTTATGCAGCAACAGATCCAGGTCTGAATGTCAGTGAATTAATTCCTCAAAGAACCACTTGTGTTGTTGTTGTGCTTGCATCCTCAGCAGCTGCATACTTACAAAGTGTTGCTGCTACCATGATCTCTTTTGGCCTACATTACTATGGGCCACCCAACTGAATTTAATTGAAGGCATTACTTCCATAACAATACAATTGAAGATTCTTACCTTTGTTACTTCCTGCTACATTCAGCAGCAGAGAAGCAGTTTCTGTAGTTAGGTGTGCTAAACTTTATATAGAATAAATCACGTCAACAAACTTACCCATATTTTGGATACTTACCGCCTAAAATCAAAAAGAGGTAGAGAAACCTGGCCCAACATTTCTGGGCCCTTTCTCTGCTTATTTGAATCAGGAGAACTTCCACTACTTTGATTCAGAATTCCAAACAAAGTCAGACACAAGACTGATTCCAACGGCAGTTGTGAAATCTGGATGGGGAAAATTATTCTATAAAATAAAAGTATTAAAGTAAGTCAGACATAGAAGGAAAAACAATTATTAGTAAATTACAGGCTTGTCACTCATATAATCTGTTGCTGCCTTTGGCTTTCAAAAAGGCAATTAACACTGAAGGACAAATGCTTCCGTGCAATTATATTTCACTCCACTATCACCCACACCGATAGTTCATAAAAACTACTAAGTTACAATTCTGCACTGTAGATAGATTCAGAACAACCCTTTTTAATAGACAGTAAAACAACTCTCTTTAATTATTGTCTATTAAATCACATTCCTTGCTCAGAACTGCACAGTCCAGCATAACCAGTCTTCCCACTCTACTCACTACCAGGACACATACAATTCCATGTTAGCTGCCTCCTCATCTCTCAGATCTGACTGAAGAGGCAGCTGACAACAGTTTCCTGTCCCAATGTATTAATCCCTTAAGAACTACTGAAATTTAAATTCACCAGATGGTACAAACCCAGCACCCACACTGAAAGCAGCTGAGGAGCATACACCCCACTGGACAACTCAGATTGTTGTTCACGGTGTTTTCATTGCTTAAAGCGTTCTTTGATTTTCTGTAATTTTTTGAATTATATTTTGATGTGGTATCCCAGCACACTACTAAGCCAGTTACGATATAAAAGACCACAATTGGATTAAGCAGCTTATAAGCAGTCTGTTTAACATCTTTCACTGTAATACACTATCACTAGTCAGCAAAAGACCTGACAATTAATTCATTGCGATATCAGAAAAAAAAGTGGCCAGAGTACTCTCTGGAGGCATGTATTCCAGAACCTGAAACTTTCATTCCTGGCCTGAAATAATTTGTCACTGTAGACTTTTGGAGTATTCCTTGGAGTCCATCTCTGCCCTTTAAAAATAGTCAGGAAAAGAGAAATAAGGAAACATGGGAGCTCATCTGACACCTCGCTTATGACAGACTGCCTGGTAACTACAAAGTCAAAAAGAGTAACTTGTGTATAGATAATGAAAAATGTTTTTCCCTCTCAGTTATCACCTGCCACCCTCTTTCTCTGCATGCCCCTGCTTCTTCCTTTTCCACCCTTTTCCCCTGCCCCATAAAAAGAGACCTAACTTTAGTAGCTCGAACCAGACATTCTCGTATGCTATAGACACATACTCTAAGCACTTATGCATCTGATCTCTTTATAGAAACAATCCTAAATTAGATTTATTAATTAGATACGAAGCTGTTGTGACATATTTGGAACAAAAAACTATTCAGCATTAATGTCGATAAAAGTCAGCTGCTTTTCCTCCCCATTTAGATAATCTGAGCGCTGCTTAAAAGCGAGCTTTATTCATCCTCCTTTAAGCAGTGCAAGCTGTTCCCATTACAAAGAATGCTATGACCTTCCCAACTCATTATAGTTGTATACTATAAATAAATTAGGACAGGGCGCTTGTCCAGAATTTCCATTCCCAGCTTTAAAATGCAGGGCAAAATAGCATTCAGAATATTTCTGATTTTGCTCTCAGGTCTCACACGTAGTTCTTTCAACGCTTCGGAAGCAAGAGCTGATTCAATTAGTGTACTCAGCAGCCAGCTAGGCAGGTATTAGCTAAAACAAAGTATTTTGCGGAGGGGGTGGTGGTGGTTAGCATTCTAAAATCACTTACAGTTCATCCCATTTAATCAAGTAGAAGAAGTTCTTGTATGTGCCAACCTTCTTGGACTGAACAGGTTTGAACAGATCTTTCCCATTATGCGTCAGAGAACAAATCAAGTAGTATTTTTCATAACTGGACAAGGAAAAGAAAGTAAAGTGAACAAGAAGTAACCCCGCAAAATAAAAAAGGATGAATTTTACAGCTAATGAATTACTTACTTTGCTACCCAACCAGGACAAATTCCATGTGCAGCAAACACTGTGAACTGGAGATGTTCCGTGGCAGTCCATGCTTCCTTAGTATTCTTATCTTTCGGGGAAATCGCTGCCGAACTGCTGCTACACGAATTCATGTGGAGTTGCAGAAGGGCCTCAACTGCTCTTGTTAACTGGTCTATACTCACTTTCAGAGGGCTTTCAGGCTGCAGTGAACCTAATTTATAAGTTACCTTTAAAGTGTGTCTGCCTAAAATAACCACCTCAGAGCAATTTTAAAATAAAATTGAAGAACTTTACTCACCAGATGAACTCTTGCTGGGGTCATCGCCACATTTTAAGGATACCTACACAGTAAGTTAGAGTATATTTCAGTAACAAGAAACCTATACTCATTTTCCATTGCCCTTAAAAACTATCTTCTCCAGAAATGACAAAACATCTAAATTAGGGCCATACCTGGGTTTATGCACCATACCTTTTATTCAATTAAAGTTCCTCAAGAGTTAACAGGCAGTGTCAAAATTTCCAAATCATGTAGTAACTACTAACTAAGTTCAAAAGCTTACGTTTGGTCAAGTCACAACTATCCTGACACCCTTTAGGAACTTTTAAAAGACAAGCTACGTTGGAATATTGCTGAGGATACTCTATCTTCCCCGAGGAAAGAGAAAACTCGGGGCTGTTACAATTGAAAGCAGAAGCTGGTAGCTCCATTACCAACAATTTAACAGCTGGTTTGTGGCATTTGTTAAGGCACCTTTGCAGGCATAGTTACCATAAATTTTCTGCATTTTAAAAGAAAAAAGTTAACCCGAGGAAATCGAGGAGTAAGTACTGCCACCATCTGCTGTGTCTGCTTCTTGGTCTGCTGAAATGGAAGTCTAAACACGATACGGTATCACAGCAATGTCTAGTCTCTGCAAGGACACTGCTGTAGTCTACAGGTGACAAAGAAGTTATGGGAACTTACTCCCTTCAAATAAGAAAGGATTTCATGCCAAACTCAACTTTGATAAAACAGAAACTTTTAATGAAAACTAAGTTGGTGATTTAAAAGCAAAATGTAAGGAATTCCTTGACTTGCAGAATGAAAGCTCTCCTTACACCTTCTGTGGAGGGGTGTCAGGTAAGGGGATCGCATCTTCCCCCCCCCCCCCAGAAGAACTGCCATGTCTCCACCATACTTGAAGTAATCCAAGTACTTTGGATGGCCGGGTGCCAAACACTGGTGGAACAGCGCTACAGATGTAATTTTCTACTTGAGAATCTACTATTTTCTTTTACATTTTTGGCCAGTACATTGAACCACAAACCAATCACTAAAGAAAAAACACACACAAACAGTATCTTACAAAAGGTTTAGATAGGTTTCTGAAAGCAATCCTTCATATTCATTGCCATTCACCCAATTTTCATCACAAGAAAATTGAAGGTTTTTACTGATAAAGAGATACTTTTTTCAGCATTTCTTTTAGAAGTTATTTTTACAATGCAGTCTAATTATTTGCAGGGCTTTCTCCTATCAAAAAAAAACAAACACTGGAGAAATACATGTTGTATTTCCCTAAGCTTTTACACCAATTCCCTGTATTCGTCTGCAAGAATTTTAGTGCTGGTGACAGCTATATTTACTCAGACTGTGCATTTTGCAAAATTTCAGCTCAGTGTTCCAAATATATCACTACACTGATGAAGCCAAAAAAAGCAAAAAGTACAGCACAGGAATCACCACTCTCTCTAATTCGACAGCAAGACAACAGAAATGGCATTACAAGACTATTTAGCTTTTTTATTTGCATACTTTTTGCTTTAATGGCTTTTTGACAAAGTGATGCGAGGCCAATTCTGCTCAGATTACCTGCTCATGGTAAGGCAGTTTTAGCAAATTCTGCACTACTGGAGAAATTATATTTTTGTCCACATGTTCAGGAATCCAGGAACATGGACTGCTAGAATTTTAAAACGTTGTTACTATTCATATAAATGCTGCACAAAAAATACAACATGTGAATTCCTCATCTAAGCGTAGCTGCATTGATTTCAGAGAGCGTGAGCTAGCTGTCAGTTTCCCTGGTCAGATTTAACAGCATCTGCTGTGACTTCAAAACCAGCTTAACGTTGCTGTTTGGAACAAGAAAGGATTCCAAGACCAAGCGATTAATGCATTAATAGCAAATTGTTAAAATAAATTGAGGTTACCAAGTAAAATAAAACAAAATGTTAATAAAAACCATAGCCCTGACTGAACTGTTGTCAATATTTGCAGCTACTGAAGACCATGACATAATATTCATTGCTGTTACAAAGCATACCTCAGAACGCAACTTATAGTGTTAAAGTTTACCTCGGTGTTTTTAGTCCTTGGAAGATTAACAGCCCTCCTTAGCTTCTTTACAGATTCCGTTATTGCAGGAGTCTCTACACCATCCAATGTAGAACAGATTTTTCTGACAGTCTTAATTAATTGATCTACTGCTTTATGCTGGTTCTAATAAGGAATGTATGAAAGAACAGATTGATCTGATCACAATTGTTCAGCCCAGGGTTTCTTCAAACTTTTATTTTTTAGAACGAATTGCCAAGACAATTTTATTATGAGACCCACATCTCAATTACATAAAGCTACAATGTAACAACGTGATTAAACAAACAGCCTCAGTACTGAGAATTTTCTTGTAGCTCAGTTACCAATGCCATAAAACCAGGACTAGCACAGATTCTAGCGTGGTGTCCCCAGAAACATGAGGTTTCCAATAATTTTTCCATTAAGTTCTAAGCAGCTAAGTATTGTCTAATGAGATACTAAGCTCAAATTCCCACATGATGTTTTAAAAAAAGCATACTTTATTCAATTAGCGTGACGAAGCAATCACGCTAAAGCAGCAGTTTTTCAATTTCAGCCCTCTTCAACACGTAGATTCAAGATACACTACAGTATAGCTTCCATAATGGAACATTTCTCTTTTTAACCTCACTTTAACATATTGCTTGAAAAATGTTTGTTACAACTGTTGCCTTGCATATTACAAAGCTTAAATAGTTCTTACAGATAAAGCAATTGCAAACTGCCATTTTGGAGAAGGAAAGGAAGGGAGATTGCACACTTATGTGGAATCTCCTAATATTGCTTTCCTCCTCTTCAGAGAGAAGAAAAAAAAACATCTAATTTAAATCCAAAGAATCTTAGATTTTCTTTTAATATAAGCAAAGTTCTCAAAATATCATCTCTTTACTTTTAAAAGGCTTAAGGTATAGGGACCTTTCACAATCACTTGTGAGCAGTTAGAGTAGGAGGAATTAGTATAATACTCTCTTAAAATGTAAACTGTTTCCCTATACCCCCCCCCACTCTCTCTCTCCTCCAACATGCAAATGGATAGCAAAGAAGCAAAGAAGCCATTAGAATTAAAATATATATATATATATATATATATAAAAAGGACTGCCAGTTACTTGGCAACAATTAACTTCATCCTAGTTTGAAAATTACCATAAAAGTTGGAAGACATTGTAAATATTTAAGCCTACTTTGAAACTAACACTTTGAAGGTAACAGCTGCTTGGCATATGAAAAGCAAAGTCTCCACTGTTATCTACCTCAGAGGCTCTCAAACTAATAAAAATAAAGTAGCTAACTTCTAAGATGTCCACAGATGTGAAATCAAAGGCTAAATACAAGTGATTTGCAGATTACTTCACTTTCACCCTGCTTTACTTTGCTTAGCAAGCTTCAGCTACTGAATTGAATACGTACATAAATTCGCTTCAGGAAGTATTAAAATTAAATGCAGTAACTGCTGATACTTGGACCTAGTCATCACCTACAAGATCCATCTCCCACCTTCAAAAACACTCTGTGGTTAGAATAGAACCCAAGTCTGAATCGTGATGTTTTGCATTCCTCATCTCAGCCTGTGAAATTGCAGTTAAACAACCAAGCTGAGGCAGCTGCAAGAGCAAAGCAACAAAAACACCACCATCTGAAGGAGCACTAATATCTCATTATTCTACAACAAAACTGTGTTCAAAACTGCCCCTGAAAACGTGGTGAAACACCAGAGGCATTAGAAAATCTTAAGATTGAATGGCGTTAAGGGGATATGTAAATAGCAGACAAAAGCTTGTTGAGACCTGCAGTCCTGGAATGGCAATAAAACAGATTTCATCACAATGTTTTGCATTTCCACCAAGGCACTCATTCCTTATAGAAACTGTTTAAGAAACATACTTCTTAAAGAAGTTATCTAAGGTTTCAGTCTCCAAGTTAAACTACTCTCAGGAGTTAAACTAAGACAGTCCTTCCAGAAATGAGCAAAGTAGGTTATCATCTTCAGCTACCTTTTGCATTTGGGAAATTACTCCAAATTATTTCACATCAACTTGTTTTAGGTTATTTGTGATGCAGTGAAATAGCCACTGATTTTGACATTGCATTTTAAATGAACTCAATAGCACAGAATAAGAGAGTTTTATGTGAAGCATAACCAACTTTGCAGTTCCATAAAAGCTTCACTTCTAACTCCCATTGTGCACAAGTATTACTGCTAACTTGTGTAAAGTTTTATGTAACCAATATATCCTTCATGAATAACAACTGACAGTCAAGATTCAGACCTTTTTCCCTAAATTAATCTCTTCCAGCATTTTTGAGGAGAAGGTTTTGCATTCCAGGACTTGGAAGACACATTGATAGTTATGATGATTAAGTAATGATTACTTTGCAAGAAAAGCTAGCAAGAAAACTGAAAAGCAATGCAAAAATCCACGATTCCTAATTTCATCTGACAGCTTGTTCAGGTCTTTAGTTTCCCCAAGACAAGAAAGTCTACTTCCTCCAACTATCTTATCTGTAAATGTTCTCGTGCTACTTTTGGTTCAGCAGTAATTTACAATGAACTTACCTCATTTTTAAGAGCGATTTCAATTTGCTTATGATAGACCTCAAGAAGCTCTTCAATAGAACACCTGCAAAAAATAGTAATTGTTGAATGCCACTGCAAGAGCGTAACATAACCTCAAGACAGAAATTCAGCAGTACACTTGGTAATGAAAAACACACATAATATTACCTTATAATAGGTTCTCTGAAAGGCTTTTCTACCTTGTAGAGGTGTTTGGTTAGGTGTATGGGTGTTCTGTCATCTTCTTCCTGCAGTAAGATATTAGATATTCAGTCCAGTTCCCAACTTCCTACAATTTCTAATACTGTTTTAGAAATCTCATTACTAATACCTGTGGAAGGACCAAAGTGGTCTCTCAAAGACAATCAAGACAATTTCTTCTCAAAGAAATAACTAACTGGTAGCCTACAAAAGGTGTACGCATTGACAGGGGGGGAAAGTGGATAAACAGCGGCGGAGTGCCTAACTCCCCAAGTATCAAGTACTCTTTGTTCCCTCTTTGATGGCCAGATCCCTATCTAATTGAACTCAAAAACTGTCCTCAACTTGGATTTAATGCTGAAGTTTGCCACTTCTCTGTCAGGCCTCAAGCTTAGTCCAAATGCTCATGCACGTTTTCCAGTTACAATACTTGGCCTCAATAACAGACATTATCGATATTCGGGGTATTTCACATACTCTTAGTACAGGAGAATGCAATTTCCAACACCATGCAGATTAACTGATTAAACAAGGAAGTTACACCTCAGATCCATCAACTCTGACACAAACTCCCGTACCCTTGAAGGTTTATATTGCTGCTGCATTTTAGGAGGTACTTACTGTTCGTGCCAAACCTCTGCATATTACGCTGTGAGTCACGAGCTGCAGTTTAATTTCTGTATCCCATTTCCGACAGTTCTGAATATATTCATGGCTTCCTACACAGTGCTTACTGTTAAATAAACGAAAGCTATAGTTATTTACACCAAAAATATTCCGTGTTTTTCAGGGAACTGACATGGAGTATTTAAGGCCATCTGTTGGGCTCACAGTAAGAAAATGATAAATCAATCTCCACATCACACTTCTTGATACAGATTTCACTTCTGTGGAAGTTCTAGTATACTACTACAGAGAGCTACATTTTTGCTAAACGTCTTAACTACTATGGTTAACAGTGAAAGCAAATATTCTAATCCAGAAAACCAATGGGGATTTGCGAGCCATTAGTTTTGAAAGAATTCAGATTATTTCAGATTAGAAATTGTCAGCAGATTTTTCTTCCCTGCCTGTTGGCATTTAAAGAGCAGCTGAAAACTGTAACATTCACCTAGAGAAAAGATCTAGAAATCTGCATCTGAAAAAAAACCTGCATTCAACACAACAGATGGCAGATTAGAATAGACTTCTAGGAAGCTGTTAAGAACCTAATTTGCTGTATCCCACAGCAACTCTAAGGACTTCTGATCTTTGCGCAAAACATGCATCTTCTACATTTTGAAGATTTCTGCTCTCACACATTTAATCATTAAAAATATACTTGCCAATAACTGTGCCATGAAAAAGTACAAAGTTAAACATTAATGAAAAAGAGTTTGCTTACTTCTGTAAAACTTCTTCTTGGCCACAGACTTTCAGGATATAGCTGCCAATGTCCACTTCACTCAAGTCATCATGCACCCAGCAAAGTGCCTGCATTATTATAAGCTCAACAGGGGAACTCACTGTTCAAAGAAATTACATCTACAAGTTAAATATAGGTGTACTGCAAATGAATTTAAGCATAGTTCACTAAAATGTTGTAGTTGTTCTTTATTTAAATTCATTTTTATACTCATAGAAGACTTATGCTTTTATAATCTCCTAAATTTCATTGTTTGAGATCTTCATGTTTTGCTGCAATCAAAGGTATATTCTAAAGCCTGCCAGAAATGAATCAATCCTATTTAAATTATGATACCGTGCAGTCACTTGACTAAAACCAGCTAATTTGCAACATGCTTTGCAGGAGTTTTTATATGAGAAAAGTGTGTTATTTTATTAATAAGATGGTCTTACTCAGCAAGTACTTCACACAATTAAGTGAAGCCAAAGCTTACTGAAATTTAGAAATCATGATCTTAAAAGTTGAAGACAGAACTTTCCTATTTGTTCTGCTTTTGAGGAAATGGACATCAGCTGTAGCAGAGGCAAATCCTACTGACAGCTTTCCCTTTTCACCTGTCTAAGGCAGGTTCCACATTGTACAGATCAGATCTCAGGAAGCATCACCAAGCTTTTGCAAATGGCAACTCTTAACTACCAATGCTTTTATACCAGGTGTCAGATGCTGTTTCGGAAGTAGTCTTTCCTTTCCACCCAGCAAATGCAGAGCAAAAGAAATAATCTCAACCCTCACATTCATTCCCTTACAGCCACCGACTGTAATTCAGGAAAAAAAAGTTGCATGTTTTAACACGGAAGGTTTCAGTACAAAATGCTCCCTGCACCTCCCTACCTACTTTCTGATCATCTTTAAATCATCTGCCAACAATACTAAATGCTCCTATATTCCCTAAAAACACTATATAAAAGCTATTTATTTTTTCAGCAGGACACTTAGTGGTTTTTTGTTGTTTAGCAGTAGCAGTTATTTTATCACCAAGAGCTACCAGAAGCTAATGGCATCCATGGTTCCAGCCTCAATACAGGCAGGCCGTGCAGTGTTGGCTGCATAGAGAATATGAATTTTTGTACACGGCATACCTAAAAGTTCCGTTCCAAGATAATATGCTTGGTTACCCATGAACCGAGCTAGTTGCAGCACAACAAGCTAGTATTACTCTAGTATTTATGTTCATAAGTACGTATTGAACTTGCACGACAGCTAGAATAATTTCAGTATTTATTCTCATTTCCCAACTGCAATTTGTCTGAATTTTCAGATAACCTGAAATAGCTTTATTCCAGCATTCTAGCATACATTTCAATAAAAACTTGATGAAAGTTAAGAGCTCATTTCCACTCTGCCTGCCCCTCCAAATTACCATGAAGTGGGTAATTTGCTTTGTTAGGTCAAACACTAGAAAAGCTGGGTTTAATATTCCCAGTTTTGGATAGAACTGCGCTCCTGTTTGGCTGTTTTACTTTGTTTTTTTTAAAAAAAATGATTCATTTTGTCAGCTTCTGAGTATCTTCTGATGGATGGAGGCAGTAACCCACATTTAGGTTCTTACTTCAGTTACCTTTTTCACATTCCCCACAAACAATCCACGCACCTGAGACCCAGGGATTATTAAAACTGAAAGCCACTGGCCTAGACTGGGTGTGCAGTCTCAGCCCACCATTCTAAGCCTTACAAGCAAGTTCCAGTTCAAAAAGTAGAAATGTACCATCGCATGTAAAAGTTACTGGTTGCTGGAATCCTTGGATTTCTATAGAAACCTTGATACTGGCACTCTCCCCACTTATGTTTCTTTGCAGCATGATTGGACTCAGCACAAAGCCTGGATTTGTTTGCTGATCAGCATATGGAAACTTGGTCCTCAATCTGTAAATAGAAAAGGTTTATGAAGCATCGCAATGCTAAGTTTATGACTAAAGCAAAAGAACATTGTAATAACCCCAAGCCACAGCAGTAAAGAATGCCTATTGCTCTTACCTAAACTGTATATACAAAAACATTTAATTTTTCTCCTGTCAACAGAACGTTGCCCACAATAATTATATGTCGGTAGTTAGAGGGAAAAAAAATAGGTTTTAATTAGGCAGGCTTTTCATATAGCTTAAAATACTTAATAGGTCAACGCTTACAGGATATACCCAGGTTCTGTAGAAGCTTAGCTCTAAAACAGTTCTGAAAAAGCTAATCCACAACATTTGCCTAAAACTGAGTTAAAAAAAAAAAAAAAAAAAAAAAAGGGTAATTTCTTTCGTGTACAAAAGACCACAAAAACTCTTTATATGTTAAATTTGTGGAACTCTAGATACTACTCAGAAGTTCAGATTAAACTGTGGAATACGATGAAGAGGCTTAAATTAGGGGAAAGGCTGTTCTTTAGGACACAAACAACATAAAACATGTTCACCTAGGAATGAATAGACAGTACAGTGATAACTGCTTTTTATCTTCCTTGGTATCTTATTTAAGAAATTCCATTACCCCATCAAAGCAGGAACAAGTTTAGGGTTTGTATTTGTTTTTGTCAGATTTTTCTTACAGAGCTCCACTTGTGGAAGAAAAAAAAAAAAGAAAAAAAAAGGAGTATTTAAGATTTGGAAAGCCTTTTGAGTATTAGGATTTGCTGAGGTATATCAGTAAAGAAAAAAAATGAGTTCTTTCCAAATAACTTACATTGAAAAACAGTAATATAGAAGAAGGATATAAAGATATATGCAGATACAAAAAAAATATTTTGAGAGTGAAAATAAGTATTACAAACACAAGGAAAAAAATGAGAGGAAAATCTACAGCTGTAGAAGGTCATAGGACCAAAAGAATAAAAAGGAGACAAGATCACTCAGAAAACCTCACCCTACTGAACACCTTAAGAATTTTGTTGCATTTTTGAAAACCATGCTAAAAACAGGAAAAACTGGAACAAGCAAAGGGAAAAAAACACATACCAAAAACTTGCCTCATCAAGCAAAAATAACCCCAAAACCTAGGTCTGGCCCTGCCAAACTGAAAACTTCTGATTGAATTTGATTTTTCCAACACAAAAGTAGTAATGATTTATTTAACTTCTTTTTCTTCTTCTGAAAGTTAATTTAATTTCAGCAAGTTCTTACTTCATAACTGTTTGAGAAAAAGCCAACAGTTCTTGATTCTGCCCTTCAATTTCTTGGAGAAGTGCATTTTCTGTCAGCAAGCCAGTGGTCCCATTGTCTTTCTGCAACCCAAAGAAAATACAGTATTTAAATAACTGCAAACACACTCCTAGAGCCTACAAAGTCACATGTAGCAGACAGAATTTCAGGTATCTGGGGTTTATTATTAGTTTTGTCTATTTACATAGTGAGAAAAACTGCATCATTACCAAGTTGCAAAGCAAAGATTCACTGAACCCAAGAGTTCCTTACAGAAAGAAATTGGTTTATGTGACAGTATCAATACGAGTTAAGAAGAAGTTGCAAGCAAAACAGCTCCTGAGCTCTCAGCAGTGACTACAAAGTATCTCACAGGGAATTAACCAGTTGAAATAGTGAGTAAGTACTTAAGCAGTACATGGGTTATTTATTGTGAGCTGACAAAATGAGCTTAGCATCTCATGTCATTAGGCCATAGCAGGTACCTGACAGAGTCGCATCAGACAGAAAAGGGCTCATACCTGGACCACCCGAAGCTACTTTTTATTTTAGCACCAGGTTTTGCTCAACAAATTGATGTTTAGGTATTACAGCATTCCCTTAAACAGGATAATACACACAACCAACGGGTATGATCTGAACTGCGTTTCAGTCTGGTTATTCCAGCTGAAATGTTGGGTTCATGAACACCGATGGGTTCAAAAGGCTAAATTCGGGGTGAGGGGGCATTAGCCAGACTGCAGCAAGCGGTAAGGGCAGGAGAGCCACAAAGCCTGGAAAGAGGTTCAGGAGCAGGCCTTAAGTTTAGAAAGCTTCATCTTAATGTCGTGGATGAGTTCTAGCACACAGAAATAACTTCTGGCCAACTGGGTAAGGCCGGCTGAGGAACCTGGGCTATTGTTTCCAGCACATGTATCCTTTCTGCAATTACACAATAACAACACAAAGCCCCACAAGGAAACAGGAAGCTAACACACCAAGCGAAAGGTAAACACCCTTGATAAAGAGTCAAGGAACTGCTGGGCGGAACTCAGCACAAAGCTGCCTAGTTTCAAATCCAGAAGCTGCCATAGGAGCCGTACGTTTTCTGTTACAAGCGTTAAATTGTCTGTGAGAAGTGAAGTGATACTGCAAGGAAGCACCCAGAGCACTGGACAACTCACAGCACAGTACAAAAGCACTACACAAGGAGATGCCTTAAAAAAAGGAAATTCAAACAATGAGCAAAGAAAAAAAAGGTTCATTTGGTTATCCTTGGCTCACCGCAGGGGCACAAGTGGACGAGGAGAAAGATCTAAAGTTATCACAGGCAGGCGTTGTTGGGAAGTACCTCCTCCTTCACCTTTAAGAACATTCAATACCCACTTGCTTCTTTACTTCAATTTCAGTACTCGATTTTGATCATTTTCTTGGAACATAATTTCAGGAGGACAAGCCTTGATAAACTACGAAATCTGTTAAAACCCACCGAAGTCACGAGGTGGGTGACTAAGTTCTTGGGCTACCTGCAGGATGTGAATTTCTTTCCCTTCCAGATGAGCGAATTTCCGAGGTGCAAAAGCTATCAGTCAACCAGGAAGTAACTTGTAAGGTAGGACTTTAGGCCAAGCTAAACAAATAGCTACCTGACAAAGAGGCCTCTTATCAGCACAGCCTGCAAAAATAGAAGTGCTCTGCAAATACAGTTTCTCTTAACACTCAAAAAAATCCCACCACAAGTCAAATTAAGGTAGATCCCACAAGTACACAAAGCTTAAAGGCTCTGTGGAGAGGAACGGTAGAGAAGACAACCTCTAGACTAGGACAAAACGCCTCTGCTTTCAGAAAGGAGAGAGATGAACACTGAAGCATTTAAAGGGCAAATAGCAAATACATAAATACTTCATCAATACAAAGCCAAACTCAAGTCCTTCTATTGGTTCAAGATATTAAGTACATGATGGAATCAAAATATATGACTAGAAATTTTGACTAGTAGATTTGATTACAGGAGCAGTGAAACTATGAGGTGATGCAAGAAAAAAGTGATTCAGGCCAGTCAGGATACAGGACTTCAGAAAATGCTTTGAAGAAAATACGTATCTGGAAGAAATGGGTTAAAATACAAGAGAATTGCCAAAACTAGGGGCTATCTAGAGAGCTCGGCTTCATACTATACCAGATGGAAAGTTATTTAAACTAGAAAAAGTGAGGATGCACAGGACAAGCAAAAGCAACAGGTTACGTGGAAAGGATATCAACTCGAGGGGCTTGTCATTAAACAAGAGACAGAAACAGCCCTGCTGGTAATTTACAGCTTTGTTCGCCAGCCACCGTTGTAATACAGTCTAGAACTGGAATATTAGACCACAGCGTTGGCTTAACAAGATTGAGGTGCGTTAGCTGACCACAGGATCAATACATGCTCACGTGATGCCGTCATGAATAAAGAAAACGCGATAAATATATGAAGCAGGACGCCTCTCCCAGTGATGAGAGTTTATGAATGCCACTGTACAAGGCATTAAAGTACATGTGCTCTCATACAGAGAATTAAAATTCCCATCAACCGTTTTCAAAAAGAAAAATAAATAAATAAATAAAAACAGGAAAGAAGCTACCACAAAGGAGATTGCAATGAAAGCTGTCAGAAATTTCTTATCATGCATCGAGGGGCAAGGGTTGACACCAAAATGGATCTTCACCTCAAGTCGCTGCTGTTCCACCCTGTTAAGAAGACAATTTGCTAGGAACTAGTTATAAATGTATTTCTGATGAAAATCAGATGACTAAAAAACAGTGAGGGCTTGGAACAGCCTTTACACCAGAAGTAGCAGGAGGAAAATACAACACACGAAGGCAGAGTTGGAGAATTTGCCGAGCTGGATAATGTTTGCAACCGGCATGGGATTGGACCTGATGAACAGGGAAGACCCTTTTACATCCTGCTTTCCTGAAAGAATTTATGGAAAATGGAATTGGTAGAAAGAAAGATTTCATTCAGCAACGATCACTCCGATATTACTTCCTACAGACAGCGCCTCAGAAGCACCGAGCCGATATCATCTAGCCGGTCTGGGCAGAAGTTACATGACAACACCTGAACATCCCTGGAAGAAGGACAAACCCACCCCTGGCCAACAGGACGAACTGCAGAAGCAAACCGCTGCAGAGCCCAAGGCCTCCTGCCTCTCCAAACCAACACCAGGCATCACTCAGCTCAGACCTACCTCCTTAACACTGAGGGGGGACGCAAAAAAAACACAGACAAACTTAAGACCTGAGATCTTCACACACATCATTTTAAAAATGTGATTGTAGGGAAAGAAAAAGAAATGTAAAGGCTTAGTTTTTTCTTCATTATTTTTTTTCCTTTCTCCACTGGCTTTCTATTAGACTTCTGCCAGAACGCTGACAACTAGCCCAGAAAAACAGGAAATACTCCAAGTCAGCAGCCAGCAATTTCACCTCAATGGAAAGTCAGACATGAAGCTTCGGCCCAGTGGATATTCCTTTTCCTGGGGGGAAGAAATGGCCCAGTTTGGGGGGGTGGGTGGGAAATAAAGGAGCAATTTGGAAAACGACCTTGACTGGCAACAGTTGGTTTTACAGCTTGCCCCCAGTCTGCTAAAAACACTTAGAAAGACAATACGTACGATTCAAAACAGCTGTAATCCTAAATCTCCAAGGCAAACAAACCTTTTACCCCCGCCCCTTACTTTCAGCCAGTTTCTACAAATGGGCTTTTTCCTGCCATCACCACCCTTGCCAGGGTGTAGACTTTTCCACTGAAGACTTCTCCTTCAGTCTCTGTGCTCTCTCTACCAAAAAAAATAAAGATACCCACAAGTATTCCTACTCACTTTCTAGTGAGGTGACTAATATTTTATAAAGCTACATCCTACAAGAAGAGTGCTATAACCAAAAGTTGTGTTGACAGCCCCCATCAGGCATCCCACCTTCAACAAGAGCACATCCAAAAGGTTTGGTTACCATCTCTCCAGCATTCCTGCACAAAAGGAAACATTTATCCCTACAACAGAGAATTACAGTAGTCCTGGGAAAGATTGCGAGTCATAATGGGAGAGCAGAAATCTGTTTTAAAACAAAGGCAGTATAGTCAAAGCTAACAACACCAACAAGCAAACAAACAAACAAACCACACAGCTTCAAATATAAGGTGGAAAGCCCGCTATTCAAACTCTGAGATAAAGCCTGCTCAAGATGAAAGCTCTCAACATCTAGCTCACCGTCTCTATTTTGTAGCCTTGTCTGATTAACTCATGAATTTAAGAATTTATGTAATTTAAACACTTCATTGCTCTACAGGCTATTTCTTTTCTGTACTGTGTCGAATACCAGCAGTTTCCCCGGGAAATTGGGAAAGATTACATACAATCCCAGTTACTTTTGGATTTAGTTCAGTAGGAAGGTTCAATTTTCTGAATATCCGTATGTGTATGTCAGTAACATCACATTATTTGGACACACGAGCCCAGGAACACTTAACAACAGAACTTAAAGTGTCTTTAAGTACTGTGATTAATCTTTATCATTATACCACTACCTAAAAATACTGATTTACTCACCTGTGGTGTTTGGCCCTGTAACTTTGCAAGCTGAGTCGTTCGCATGTTTAAGGACTGGCTCCTCGTAACTGTTGCTCCAGCAGATTTCCCATTAATTTTTCTTTCCAGATGACAAGCTACTAACAACTTTTCTTCCAGCAGCACAGCCTCCCACGGATCTTCAGCTGTCATACTTGAAGCCACCTCTCCATCACCCTCTGCCTTATATAAAGTCTCCACACTATCCACTTTTGGTTTACTTAGGGGATCCAAATCTAACCAGTCAAATTTACTAATGTCCCTGCAGCTTTCCGAGGCTGGGAGGTCGGAAACCGCAGACTTTATAGCGGTCATCTCTAAGTCAGTGCTTGACTTCCCGTTTTTCAGAAACTCCGAGGTGCTGGCAATTTTGTCAAACACTTTTGCCATTTCTGGTGTAAGTACTGGAGGATATATAGGTAGGCTTCCTTGCGGATGGAAAGGTGTAGTAGCTGCCAATGGGTATGAAATGTATTGCGACTGCCTTGGAAGACCAAGATAAAGAGGTTCTCTAGAGTGATAGGAGGACATACTTGGATGGAATCCGTTCTGAAATACACCAGTCTGTTTTGTGTAAGAAGCTGAGGGGTAAATGGGAGGTAAAGTGCATGTCACAGGTGCTGGTATCCCAGGTGTCCACTGTCCTCTCTGACCAGCAGGCCCAAGATAAAATTGTGAAGACAGCGATGGGCTCAAAATAGGAGTTACTGGTAACGTAGGTGCTTTACTAGATTCAAAACTGTCATCCAGCAGCAGTTTCTCTAGCTCAGCATGAGTGAGCTTCTCTATGTCAATGGTACTTAGTTTATCTTCCATTCTCTTGGCATCAGACTCTGGAAACACCATGAGATCGTGGTCCTGTTTGTTGTGTGTCTGTGCTTTTTGCCTGGTGCTGCTTACAGAATGAAAAGTTTGTTTGCTACCAGCTATACCTCTTTCTTTCTGCATCTTAGCTAATGCCTCAGCTTCCATCTGCAACGCCTCCTCTTTGTCCACATCTTTTGACCTTGCTGTTGCCAAAGAAGGTGACGAGCGCTGTTTAAATCCATTGCTGCTGGATATCTGGGCCATTCCGCGAGATCAGATGTCCATTGAAAGAAGCAACACTTCCCTTGTACTGCTTGGCTACCCTTGGCTTCGGAATAGATTCAGCAGCTCTGAAAAGGAAATGAACCATTAGAAAAACCATGTAAGAAATCATATGCAGAGAACTACTAAGCCATACACCACCAAATTACAAGGTTGCACATGTAATTCAGAAACCTAGAGCAGAAAATCTTGAAAGAGAATAGATTTTTCGATCCAAGTTAAGAGAAGCCACACAATTAAATTCACAGCCTTAGCATTCTGCAAGACCCATCTGTTTGTCTTACTGCTTCTTAGCAGTAGGTAGAGAATTACTTAGTTTCTTTCTGCACCACTAAGCCTCCGACATGGAAAAGGTGTATTCAGGTACCTAATGGACTTCGGATTTGAAGCAATTCTGTACACTTAGCCAGCTTCAATCCCTGAAAAATAGAAATTGTTCTGAAAACCATACGGATACTAGTACTGACACAGTCTGGAGGACTTCCAGTTTACTTCGGTGTATCGCAACAACAACAGAATTGGCAAACTGGTCACTGTACCATGAACACAACGCTCATGGTTACAATGCTCAATGACCTTTCTTCATTTGGAAAATTAAGTTGTACTTTACCCCCTTAACCAGTAAATAGCACTTATGAAATGTTATTCCTTGGACAAGCAAGATAAATTATTTAAGTGCAGCTGCTCATTAAGTAATTGCTTTAATGGCCCCTTAAAGGAAGCGTCATTCACTTATGTAAGGGAAGAAATTCTGGAAGGTTGCTTTTGCTTAAGGCCACCTCCACATGACATCTAACATTCCTCCAATTCCAATCTTGTGCTTGGTACCATTACACTGCTTCCCATATTCACCACGACATCTATGCCTCCGTGTTAAGATCATCTTCCAACAGACCGTCACAAGAAGTTAGTTTTTCCATCTTATTTCTGCTGTATCCTACAGCTTTTACACACAGCCGGCTTTAGCGTTGACTCCAAGAGATAAGCTGTCTTCCAGCAACAGCTAGTACGCATATCAAGTAGCAAGATAAAAATCATGAATAATGAGTTTCTGCTGGGAGGCTTCCACAAACAGCAATCCTCATTAAAACACAGTTTCGCTGAACTAGATGTGCCCCCTCAATGTAAATCGCCGTGGCTTTAAGTCGTGCAACAATCCAACCAACCAAAAGACAAAAGAAATTATTTGCAGAAAATAGAGATAAAAACTGTCTTTGTATCCCCTTGCTACTCATACCCATCACAAGTTTTTTCTCCTTGAATCAGACCAGAGATACGTGCTTCAACCACACTGTACTTCTGCCGACCCACCACACAGACAGCGAGATTCTTAGCAGATTTCTAACAGATTCTTTAAATTCTTTAAGACTCGGGCCAAGCTTTTGTTTCATCTACTTCACCGCAGTGGCTTATACTATGAAGGGAACCTTCACAAAAGGTTCTATACATTTCAGCTAAGCCTGATTCAGGTCAAGCCCCTCAAAACCCAAGATTATACCAGGACTGATGTTACAGGTACCACAAGACTGCAAGAAAAAATGTGTTTTGTTTTGTTTTTTTCCTTTTTTTTTTTTTTTCAGTGAAGGGTGAAGTCAGCCGATTTTTGTAACAGCTTTCTAACCACCCTTTAGAGATAAAACTGTACCAAAAAGGTGATGAAAGCAAAGAAGACATTTGTATTTGTAATGCCTACACCATGCTCCTAGGTCAAGAACTGTGATGTCCCCTAGAAATGAGGAATATTTTGGTGCTAAGCACTGGAAGGGATAGCTCAAACAGATCAAATGCCACTGGCAGCTCAAGAATACAACGCTTTCCCAACCTTAATTGTACAAAGCCCCATAGCACCATCATGCAACTTAGCTGTTTACCATTTCTTTAATTAAGAGCTACCAAAATCCTTTCCCGTCAACCCATCCCTTAGCTATAGGCTAAGAGAGGAAAGGTTTATTCTATCTTTAAAATGAACCCCCTACTAGTTAGTAAAAAAAAAAAAAAAAGCATGCAAGTTATCTAAAGAATTACTAAATTTAGCTTAGATGGTTTTTGGAGGATGTAACTTCCCTGTTAAAACCTAGGACTTTGCATTAACAGCTCTCTTTAGAATGGTTAAGACCAACGTGTACAATGCACCTCAAAATCAGCACAACGCTACATAAACTTTCTGTGCTGATGATGTTCCTCTTTCTTTGGTATATTTCAGACAGCTGCTGATCACTGAAAACACTGACAGACCAACAAAGGTAAAAACTGAGAACTACACAACTGAATTCCCGGGGAATAAAGTCTTGAAGAGACTACATGCATCCGCTCCGCGAAATAATGACTTTCAACCCAGACAAAACCTACTGCAGAGGCAGGCACCAGCTCCGTTCCCTTACGGGACGTTAGGCTGCACAGCCTGGCATTCATCAATGCCACAACTACTGCCACCAGGAAGGAGTGCTGCCCCATCTACTGCCCAGAGCACGGCGGAGTGTTGAACCCCACAGGGGAACCGATGGGGAAAGCTGTTGGCCTGGGTTTCTCCCTAGTTCAGAAAAGTTCCTGATCTGGTTTACAGCAGAGCTGCAGCCTTCCGCAACGTTCGGTCATTTACCAGCCTCCTGCTAGCAGGACAGGCTCCCGAACTCTTCTCCTAAAGATGTACGGAATACTTCGGGGATGGTTCAAATCGCTCTGTTCCATTTCCAGATGCAAGACCCCCCTGCACGCCCCAACTCACAAAGCTTTCCCAGTTGTTCCTACCTGGCTTTTCCAAAAGCGGGAGCGTGAAGCGCGGTTTTTGCAGCCTTGCCGTTGCCCAAGGATTCTAAACAGCAGCAGGATCTTTCTCCTGAGCTTTATTCAAACAAACTGAAAGATGATCGCACTTGCTAGGACTACTGAGAACTATTTGGGCAACAACTTGGCAGAATATTATCAGTGCGTTCTGGTGCTGCCTGATAATTGTAGCAGCAAGAGCAAGCCGTTTTTCTGATGAGAAAAAACACCAAGATTATACGGCCTTCAAAGCAGCTATATATAAACCAAGTAACAGTAGCTTTGGCTCCTTAAGAAGTAGGAAACCTTATTTTTCTGCTGAACTCGACAGCTTTGATCTCCCTTCTGGCCAAGCCGTCTCCCACTCACAACAAGGCAGTGTTTCAGCGAGCCATGCCTGCAGACAAACACGCATTCCTCGGCGCTCGGAAACATGGTGCACAGCTACTGCAGCACACTCGCCCGTACAATCCAAAGAATCCCACTCTCTCAATAACTGCTCATTTCTTCCACGATTTCACTTGACAGTGACATTTTTCTCGGTTCGATGGCACGCTTGCACCGGCAGAAATCTGGAATGCTGACCTGAAGAGCAGGACTGATGCTTGTTATCTGGAAACCTGACCCGGGTTTTTATTTTTGCAAGGCAGACGCTGCCACCACCCTCACGTTTGATCACTTTATTTAAGCCCTGTCCTCGGGACAATTCCAAAATCCAATCAGTGTGTAAATCTCTGCCAAACTTGACAAGCAGACTGCAGTTTTCAAACAGTTCAAAATTAAAAACATCTGATAACACTGCAGGAGTTTTAGCGAAACCTTATCCTGCATGCACACCAGTTTTAAACAGTAAGTTCATCACATGATAGAAGATCAGAAGAAAAGCTCCCTAGACTTGAGGATCATTAAAATAAAGGCAAGCCTACTTTTAAATGTTAATGACGCGGCGTCGGTTAACATTTTCACATAAAAAGATGAGCTTCGCTTTGAACTTCTGAATTTGCAGCCATGTAAATTCAAAGGCAGACAGCTAGCAAAATTCAAACTTCTCCAACACTTAAAAAGAGAAGGGCAAATTTCACTTGCACCATCAGCAGGAACTCCCCAGACACTCCGAAGAACGTTTCGGTTCAAATCCCAGAGGTGGGAAAGAGATCCCTGAGCCGCTCCCGGCCATGCTGTGAGAAGTCACGAGAGTCTGCAACAACTGGAAGGCATCGAAAGACCTGAAAGTAGTCCTCAGAGTCAAGATTGTTCTCATCTCAACTACTGCACGCTCTTTTAAGCAACAGTAAAAAAAAAAAAAAAAGAGGTTCTCAGCAAAAAGAGGTTCTGACCTTCAAAGAAACAATTCTCTTTCGAAATCCGTAAAGAACTGGTCAAATGCTTCCCAAAACAAAACCCAAAACCTAGGAACACCTGGAGGGATTACAACGGGAATTTGAAAGCAATAAAACAATCCCCTCCACGACTTAGCTTTCCCAAAGCTTGCAGTAAAACAGACACATCCATAGTTTGTGGAACACCACCACGCTTGCCTGGCCCTAGTGGTAACTGACCAATACTGCCTGCTTCAGCATTTCTTTAAAAGGAGGTCTAAAAACCTCAACACCTGATTTATCTACAGTTTTGACTGAAGGCAATCCCTCTCTTGCAGCGAGACAGAGTACCTGTAAGCAGTAGTTTCTGGAAGCGTTCCTCCAGCTGCAGGAAGGTAGAAACCCACAGGCCTTTCTTTCCCTGGCTCGAGTCAGGCTGAGTTTCCCTAAAAGCAACAGTTCCTCGGTCGCAATTCTGAATGCACGTGTTTAGAGCGCAATGTTCGTTTGCTCACCAATGGACCTGTTTATTGCCATGCGAATTATTTAACAGAATAACGCTTATCAAGTATACAGCAGCAAAACTTCATCAACAAGAGCCAAGAAGCAGCAGACGTCTGGCGATCTCCTTCATATCAAAGCCTCTAAACGGGATGAAAATTAATTTCAAAACAGATTCTCACTTACAGAGGCTTACGTGAAAACAGAATACATTTACCTATGGGCCACTCCAGCACATGCACAAAAATGATCCAGGAAGCAATTCTTTCTAACGAGGAATTTAAAGATCTTTGGTAAGAAACATCAGGCAAATGATGTACGGGATGTCACATCTCTACCAGGAGAGAGACTCAACAAATCGAAGTTAGTTTCCTACCTTAATAAGCAAGGAACATTTTACTAGAGACAAATCCCAGCACCTCAAGCAGAGGTAAGCTCACCATCTGCTCGTGACCATGTTAGCATTCTCCTCTACTTCAGCTGAGTTGCACAACAATTTTCTCCTCAAAAATAAAAAAAAAACAAACGAAAGCCAATCAAGTTTTTGTTTTATTTTGTTTTCAGCAATCTATTTGTAATTTGTTCTAGTGCAAAACAAGCACAGAGTTCAAACTACTTGCAATTCATCCTTAGGAGACACTTTCTAGCTATCACAAATCAGTTCAAAAACTCCCTGGAGTTCCAGCACTAAATACAGAAGCAATGATACCATTTCCTAAATTCCTTATAAAGTAAAGCTTTCACATATTGTAGTCAGAGCTTCCTCAAAGCAAGCACAATTTTCACAATACCTCCCTGTTAAAAAAATAAAATAAAATAAAAAAGGCATTTGCCTAATACTGAATAACAGCTAACTTCAAAATTAACTTATCTTGCCTGCATACCACAGACAGTAGCAGTTTTGTGGAAGGGAAACTTCTGCAAAATAAGACAGCAGTAATATACTACGGAAAGTACTAGTCAGCTGGAAAGGAATTCATAGCCAGACATTTGCCACAGCAGGAAAACTCCTTAGCAAGAAATAACACAGGAACTTGGACATTCAAAAGCCTCCCTGCCAGGTGCATTCACAGATTGCTACTAATAGAGAAAACTGCGCTGGGTACTTCTTCAAGTAAGTCAGCTGAGAGTTACTTACAGGCTTGCCAAAGTAGTATGTGCATTTGGGAGGGGGGCAGAAAGAGACTGGGAAGGAACTAGGACAAAACATTGACAGAGAAGAGATTCTGAGTGTCATCACCGCATGTGAAGTGAAAACAGAAGAGAGAGAAAAAGCAGAGAAATCATCCCAGCAATGCTTGAGAGAACAAAAGCTTTATTTTAGTTCACATAGACGCAGCAACCAACTTACCAGATACTTTAATTCTTGCATACGCATTAAGCTGGGGTACAACTGTTTATCCCTCCCATGCATCTAAGAAAATAGTTATTCCCAGGTACATTGTAAGTTAGGAAATAAAATGATTCTTCAGCTGCACCTAGCACAACTTTGGTATTACTTGGTTTATCGCTCCTGTCCTGAGCTTATACTCTCGCCTTTTACAGTCCTTTTTTTCTTTTAAAATACTGATAGATTTAGATGGCAAGCTGTTCAATAACGTGCACACGAGCAGCGAAAGGTTAGAGTTTCAGCTCCCGTTCTATCCCGCTATCTCCCCACTAACACTCAGCAGCTTCTTTAACGCACTCGTAGCAAAATTAGAAGATACCTCCTCATGGATGAGATTAACAGTTAACTGAAGGTCAAATCCGTTTCAGTTCAGATCGTATCTATAGAATTTTTGAAGACAATTTCACGCGTTTAAATAAAGGTGCAATTTTCAGTCGGGCACAAGCTCTGACCCAGCACTCTCCTAGTTCACACAAGTCATCCAGGAGAGCCTCTAAACACCTCAGCAGCTGTACTGAGACCAACAACTGCACCTCTTAACTGAGATTTTAAAAACTCATTTACATCCAGGAAGTACAATTTCATCACAAAGCTTCTGATTTTGAGAGCTAGATAAGAATAGGGTGCTTCTAATACTAGAACCAGAAGCTTCCAGGAATACTTCAAGGTCTTTCGATATTGGCAACAAGTCTCTCGAAAACCCCAGCCTCAGCTGCTCCAGTGTTTATAGGAGCACTTACGACCTCCACTACTTCAAACTATTTTCATCCATGCCACTGTGCAAAAGCCTCTAGATAAGGCATACTTTCTAAATGTAGAATCTTGCTGTTGGATCAGCTTTCCCAGACAGCATTCCAAGGAAGCGTCCAGCACGGTGTTCCAGCCAAATTTCAGCACAGGCGGCTGTAGCTACCTGCACGCCTTTTCTGCTGCCACAAAGTTTTTCTTCCCCTTCTCAAACCAGCGGCTCGCACCCTCAGCCACTGCAACCCAGTCCACCGGTGGATGTGGGTACCTGCAGACTGGGTACAGCACGTCTGCCAGCTTCCCGTAAACGTTTGTGCTGTTACACTCCTCCCTTCAAGTTCTGAACCCAACAGCCCTTTCAGTTGTCTGTTAGATACAGGTCTGAAAGATAATTAAATTCTTGTGCAAAAGTTGCATAAAAACGTGCAACCCAACACAGCCAACAGTGGGTGCTGCAGCTGAAGAAAACAGGAGCACGAGCTCGTAATATGGGACATGGGAGATTTATCACCAGAAGAATCTTTATAAAAACTCAAATCACGTCAAGATGCCCTTAAAGCCAGTCAGCTGAAGGCACAGATCAACAAGACACATGACATTGGTTTCACTGGCTGTAGAACCGCCTCCTACATCTCCCTGTGTCGCCCTGGTTGGTTCCCAGCTCTCCACCAGCATACCTGCAATTCTGCTCCTGCTGCACAGTATTTTCTGAACGCAGATACCAGAAAAAAGCAATAATGAAACCGATGGCATCCCAGGCTATTTCACTCCAATGCACTTGGCCAAGATTTTTTCCATCCCTCACAGCCAAGCCTATTACCAGCATTGTTTGACAAAGGCTAAGAATTTTGGTTCTGTTGCAATGTTGCTCCTTACAGAATAATGCTTTCATACCCACTCCCTCTGCTTAGTTCAGAAGTTTGCTTTTATAAACTTTTTACTGACTCTTCTGCTTTTCAACCAGCTCTAAAGTGGCACTTTTTCTCTAGTTCACCCATATTTTTCCACACGCTTTTCCCATCACTCTCTCTTTTCAAAGCACACTTGAAAACCCGCAGGTAATGCAGAATGTTCCACACAGAATCAGCATTAGCTGCTGGTTTAAGGTATGGCTTCCTTTTAAGCAATGCCAGTGCCCCAAATACTTGGATTCCCCATCTGAATAGTTTGCCCAGTAATCCACGATTTGCAAAGTAATTTTACTTTAAAGCATCGCTTTCAAAGAATCGTAGAACAATTTAGATTGCAGAGTGCGCCTCTGATGGTCCCTGGCTCAACCTCCTGCTCAAAAGAGGGTCAGTTCTGAGAAGAGTGCTCAGGCTCTGCCCAGACAGCAACATCACAGAATTTAAGTTATTCACAAAGCACAGGCCTGCTCACAGCAGGGCATGACGAACCATCCTGAGCATCTACCTGTAGAAGTACTTCCACTAACCCTCACAGCAGTGGTTTGAAGAAGCTAAATATCCTCTTCGATCAAAAATATACAAAGTCTCTAGGGGTGGGAAGGACAGGGTAGAAGAGGAAAGAAATGTTTGTGCCATCCAATTACTTGAAAAAAGATGCCCCAACACCATGTAGCCACGTAAGGCTCCACAGCACAGTTTAAAATAATAATAATAATAAAAAAAGTTTTAATTTACATGCCTGAAGTAAGCCCTCCAAATATCCTCCTAATTTCACAAAACATCCCAAAATGCAGCAAAATGCAAGAAGTTCACGGTGCAGAGTTCCGTAGCTATTATTTGGGGAGAAAACTCTCCCCGGCAAAGTTCCTATTCCATTATTCTGTTCCCTGGCTCTGCAGCAGCGCACAGGATATTCCTTTAACATATCAAAGCCATCAACAGAATACGGGGAGAAACCCGTGTCATCGCAGCTCTGTCCCAGACTTACCTCTGCATCACTGTATTAGTAGCAACCTGCTGGTCTAACAAATGCAAATCTGCTGCGGTAGCCGAATTATTTCTACCACTTGCTCCAGCAGACAAGTTTCCCCTCAGGCAGGAAACTTGCACAGTTTCAGTTACAACCAGCAGATGCTTCTCAGTCACCAACCTGGTATGCATGAAAGTATTAAACAGTTGTTAATTACTGACAAAACAAATGCACTGTTTACATGGAGCTCTTAGCTTTACATATTAAAATGTTTATGAGATTATTTGAAGCAATGAGCTTTTTAAAAAAATAAACAAAATCCACTACGCTGAGCTAGTAGAAAAGTAACAGGATGGCTATGTTGGGTCAGACCGCAGGTTCATCTCGTCCTTAACTTGTCTCTGGGTGGTTTCAGAAGGGCATAGGTGAAAAGAAGTTAAACCAGGACAAGCAACGACGTTTCCTCAAAAACCTCTTCCAGTCTCCACTAATATGCTGCTCAAGGAATTCCTGAGTTAACCTGTCTAATATTTAACAACTGTGATGGGTTCTTCCTCCAGGAATTTGTCCAACTGCACGTCGGGCTTGGAACACCTACCTCATAACTCAACACTGTCATCAACCCTGAGCTACAGCCTGAACATCAACACTGTGACTACAGCCTGAGCAGGAGAGCAGATCAATTACCACCGACCTGTTCTTGCTGCATCTTTGGCAACTCCTAACATCACCAGCAACACTGAGACCTACCAGCTGCAGCCTCTGCGCAAAGTCATTTCATCCAGGTTACGCTGCAGTAACCAACCTCTAGATCGGAACAAGCGACAGCCTCAACACAAACACCACGTGAGTGTCCCATTTTATTTTTTTTTTCAAATGGATCAACAAAAGGGATGTTAGAATTTTAATGCCAAGCACTTGAAAACTAGGAGGTACACCAAATGTACAGGCATCTCTCTCCCTACTTCAGTTTCTCAATGAAAGCATTCCCCAGTGACCACCACTTGGAACAAACTGGCTTTACTCTAAACAACTGCAGACTGCATTTCTCCTGAAAAGTAGAGATCAAAGGAGCACTTCTCCTTTTTTTTTTTTTTTTTTAATGTGAGCTTTGAGGAAAACATTTCACTCTAAGTCACTTATAGGATAAATGAGGTTCACCATTGCTGGCATGCTTAGAAACATTTCCTCCTTCACTTACTTGCCCGGTCTGGAAACAGTTTCTGCATTCTTCTGCAGAAACCGACACCCCAGCAGCCTCTCCATGCACAATGGGCTGGACGAATGCTCTCTGAGATGACTGATGTTATTGACCATTGCCGATAAAAACTGAACTCTGGTTCTGGTAAGCAATTACACATCACATCCACATCACTGGAATGTATTTACAGTTACATCGCTGTGAAGCAAGCAATTTAGGCTTGTACCGCTCTCATTCATTTTGAAACTTGCTGCATTACTCTAAAAATAAACAAACAAATCCATCCCACAGTTATTTCTACACTAACTGCAGACACCAAGAGGCAATCGTTCTAAAATAAAAGTAGAAGAGCTCTATCTGAACATCATCAAGGCCGACCTCAAAACACATACTATGTTATGAATGCCAGTCATGTTATCCTTACAGTGCCCTACCAATCAATGGTACTTCGTTTTTCTTTCTTCAAGCTCCCATAGGATGCCCTTCACATTGATCACGATTTTTAAAACACACAATATGCCACCCTGCTCCGGTCAGATTCAAGTTCTCCATGGGATTAGTTTTTCTAGCTGGTCCTATACTAGTCTGGTTTGGTCCAACACCAAAACCTAACACAACGAAACAAACCAACAACAAAAAACCACCATCTCAGCATTTTCATGTTTGTCAGCAAGGCTTTCATTCCAGTTTCTCCAGCTACACAGCAGGGACAGGGTAACAAATATCAGCAGTTTCAACTTTACTCAGCTTGAGAAGTACGAAACAGAAGAACACCCTCGGAAAGGAATTATTTACTTGAGGTTTTGCAAGGCATCATCTCCCATTTCTAGCATTCCTTGTCCTTTGTTGTTGTACAGAGCTACTCAAGAGAGACCAGTACCTCAGTCACCAATGGATACTCAGATACGCTGCCTATCTGTCCTGAGGAGCTGCTACATTTGCCTCGCTGGTGACACCAGCAACGCTCCATGAGGAAAGAGGAACCTCCAGTTCCCAAAGCAGGATTACTACGGCTGTCATCCAGCAGGACAAGTCCACTTTCATAAACAAACAGGAAAACAAGAAAGTTTTAAAGTCTTTCTGAGACCTTCGCCGTCTATTTTTTTTTTTTGGATCGCCAGCCACCTGCACGTAAAAGATCAGTAAGCAGAGCACAACACTGAAGAGCACCCCGAGCCCCCCACAGGACACGGCGGCGTTTCCCCCACGAGCAGCGGGGGCTTCGGCCGCTCTTCAGCCCCGCTCCGGGAGACGCAGGGCACCGGCAGAGCCCCGCAGGCCCCGCTCCCCGCAGCACACCTGCCTGCTCGGGCCCGGAGGCCCCCCCGGAGGCTCCCCGGAGGCCGAGGGTGGCGGAGCCGCGACCCCCGAGGGGAGCCAGCGGAGGAGGGGACCCGGCCCGGCGCGGAGCCGCGGCCCCGTCCCGCCACACGGCGCCTACCTCGCAGCGCCGCCGCCCCGCGGCCGCGGCCATTCCGCTTCCTCCCGCCCGCCGCCGGGCTGCAGCCGCCCTCCGGTGCACCCTCCCCGCTCCGGTCCCTGCCTCTCTTCCCTCCGTCCCTCCCCGTTCCCCGCTCCTCCCTCCCGCCCGCCGTGCGCTCACATCCGGGCAGCGCCGGCAGGGCCCGGCTCCGAGGCGCCCCCCCCGCCATTTCCTCCCCCGTGGGCCCCTGGCGCCGCACAAGCCCCAGCCGATACAAAACACCACGAAACGCAGAAGACACACGAGATGTGCCAGTGTAGAAGCTACGACGTAAAGGAATTAACGAAGCTGAGTCACGAACACAGCACTGACCGCCATCCGCCGTGTGGTGGTAGTTAAGCCCCGTCGCTTCAGAATCCAAGCGTCTCCTGTAGGGTAAATCCTGACCCGGCTCCGGCAGCGCCGGGGAAAGCCCTTGCAAAGCCAGGGCTTGGAAAAGTTAACACAAAGGATGCTCCTTTCACAGGCGTGATTCTTTAATTACGCAGATTGACAAAGTTCTTACGGCCATTTAACTCCAAGCCATCAAGGAAGTTTCAGGCTGTCACTTAGAAAAGAAGCTGACGCTTTCTGATAGCAGACCACTATTTGCCATCAATAAGCACAAAATCCCACTGTGGGAACACCAAGCAGAACGCCAACAGAAGACATCTGCTTGGCTCTCAAGGTCCAGGTTTCTTGCTAGGCAGCAGTCTGCCCTTTAGAAAGGATGTGCACTTGCTGCACTTTTGTCTGGCAGGACAGATAATGAACAGCATTGGTTTCTTGTAGGAAAATCCTACAAGGACTGACGTGGGAAACCCTTTCCTATGAGGAGGGTCTGCACAGCATGCTGCACGTGGATTGGAGGCTCATTCTGCTGCACAACTGAGGGTTCCCACCTTCTAAAGGGAGGAGAGATTATCTATACTATCCGCCCTTTCTGTATAGTGTTGGCTCTAATAAACGGCATTTAAAAGGTCACTTTTTAGAGTATGAGTGCCTTTCTTATGGGGATCCCGATGGGCCAGCACCTCCTGGTACAAAGCAGAACCTGTGGTGTGTGTGCTGCTTTCCTTCTCAGAGAAGGAAACTGCCCTGGATTTCACCTCCTAGTCACTGGCCACGGGGTTTAGTCCTGGGACAACTATTTTTCTGTATTTCACCCATCACTAAGCAAAGGAGTGTTAATCTGCTTAGCTTGAATAAAAGGCAGTTATCACATCCAAAAATTCCAACAAGACCATGACTATTTGATTGACTAACAACCATCATAATATTGGTCAATGGGTGACAGCACAAGTGGGTCAAATGTGAACCTGAAGTTGAGAAAGGACAGATGATTTGGTTCATTCTGCTGATTAACGCACAACCACAGAAGACTGTTTTCATGCTTGCCTACAAGTCCCACGATAACTAGAACCTTCTGGGACTTTCCCTTAGAAATTATTTCCTTCTTGTCAGGATTTTTTCCTGCTATTTAGCATGGATTTTAATAATTTAAGCCCACCCTTTTTAGTGATGTCGTTCTTGCAAAATATTCTTCAGGTACTTCATGTTAAATAGGCACCAATTTTCTTTTATCACGCTAAATACAAACCAAATATGCTATTCCTTCCTTAGCTTTCACCCCTTACACTGAAGAACAACTGCAACACCAACGTTTTTGCCTCTGCTTTCATAGTTTCTCATTCGTGTTGAATGCATACCAATTATCAGGTATGGTCTAGAAGCAGTACCACCCAGCTTTTGGAAACAGCATCTCTATACCTGCTGCCAACAAGCATTCTCCATAGCTTGGCCTTTACTAATGGGGAGGCAAAATGGTTCTGCTTCGAGAGAGACCCGCCCGGCACTAGAAGCCCAGCTTCGAAGTAGAATGGCACTGTCCCCCAGCTGAGTCAATGCGGGGAACAATGACATAGCCTGCAGACTGGCTTACAAAGGGGTAATTACAAGTTACACATTACCGCATGAAAACATGACGTCAGTTCCTAAGTATGACTTACACAGGAAGTTACTGACGTGTCGCTGGAAGTACAAGGCGCAAGGTGCGTGTCTCAGCAGTCCCGCTGCCTTGTTGCTATCTGTGGTGGCTGAGACATCCACCAAGTATCGCAGCTGCCCCGAGAGTTCTCAGGAAACACCTCGTAGAAATACATCTTGGGGAAAAAAAGGTGTATTGCAGATAGATAAGCACTAAGAAAATCCATATAGTTTTATAGAGTAGTATTTTTACTAAAATTTAAATTGTAAATTAGAGGCAGAATAAACATGAGATAATTTGTTCCAATGTTTGGACAAAGTGCTGTGCTCACTACCGCTACTACTCAAACTTCACAAAATAATTCCAATATAACACATGCAAAAAAAAAACAAATCACCCTGTATAAATAACCATAGTAATACTGGGATTAACTGGCAATCTGATAAACTGCAGCTGGCAGATGCCTTTTAAAGCAATACTTAGGATACAAGAAAGCTTGATGTAGACTCAGATTAAAAGCACAGCTATACGCAACAAAAACCACCACCACCAAAGTGTTTTGGTGAAGGTAACATCTGGAAGGTAAAAAATAATAAAAAAAAACTTTTAGAAGAAAAATGCCTTAATTTTCCTCTCAGCCTGAAACACATTTTACTTAAGCCTTCCAAATTTAACAGATGAATGCCTTAATTTAACTACTGGAATTGCCACTCGCCCTTTACTAATTGGAAGCAATAAACTGGATGCCTATTGTTATAGCATCCTTTTTGTGAATGAGAAATTGTTAGTAGAAGCACGGGGATTTTAGAAGGACAAATATGTTTCCTCTGAAAATAGGAAGATGGAGCATATTACGCCAAGGACAAAAACCTCTTTGCAAATACTGTGACAAGTACCAGAATATGGTACGTACTTTGTGCAGGAAATCCCCAAACATTTATTCCAAGGAAATTCCCAAAGATTTGTTCATCAGGGTGGGGACTGCAACATGAAAATCACCCCCGTCCCGTTGAACACGGTCCTCATCGCAGACCATGTCAGGGCTCCTCACTGCCTCCTGGAGCAGTGGGGGACAATGGCCCTGTGGGAGCCCACAGATGCATTTGGGGCTAAGAATACGCAGGAATTGAAAATTATTCATCTACATTTATGACTCCAATATTAGGCTGCTTTTCAGGAGAGCTACGGCATTCAGTGATATCTGACTTAGAAGCTAAACAGTTTAAATTAAACTTAAATTATAATTTAAATTATAATTTTAAAATATAATTAGAATCCATTAGCTTGAACAGCGTCTGCTACAGAAATCTACCAATCTTCAGTAACCAAGACAGATCTAATGTCCTCGAGGTGACTGTTGCTTACTTAAAGGCAACAGTTTTACGCTGTGAAACATTTGGTAATTTGCATCAAAGTTTTAGCTAGTTTTTTTTTGGTGGTGGTGGTGGTGGTTGTTTTTTTCCACTTCTTTTTCTCCCCTAAAACCAGCAGAGGGAGACAGGTTCTTTTTTACTCCAAAAAAAAGGTCTTACTTCCTCAGAACACGCCTTCTGAACTTTCAGTACAACATCCTCCATTAGTCTCTCACTACCTTTTCTTGTTAATCTTGAATGTTATTATTAACACTCACTTTGCTTGCCCCTAAGTGTTTATTCAAGCTTAAATACCTGCTGCTTACATCTACAGATGTTTATTCGATAGCGTGTTGTTATTAATAATTCCTTGTGAAGTTCTTTCAGGAAAAAAATGGGATATCAGCATTGGTAATGAATGAAAAAGAAAAATAGGCCGTGGTTGTTTTTATTGTTTCACTGTTATGCAATAGATCACGTGTTTTCACTGGGTAAGGTTTATAAATAGCTCTTAAAATCTTAAAATCTACACAGTAGTTTCAGCTATGTGTGAGTTCCATTTAAGCTCAAACATAAGAAAGTTCCCCTTCGCAAACCAAAACAGAAAAACAACAACAACAACAACCAAAAATAACAACAAACAAAGAAAAAACACTAATAGTTACAAGTGGAAATAAAATCTTCTCTTAGGCTAACTTTTTAGGACCCAGGTCTTGTTTCAGTAAGCGAGAATTTAGGCACTAGAAGCCTAAAGACAATTACAGATCTTGGCACAGAAAATTAGGTATTCCCTGCACAACTTAAATAACATCTCTACAGCATAGCATGACAGGGCACACATTTGAAGTTCATAAAAGATTTCTCATATTTACCCCAATTTTTTTCAAGCAAATTATCTCTAGAAGAGCTGTTGGACCAGGAAACCTAAGAACATAATCAATTTAATATATTTTACTACTGGTTTTACTGTAAATATTATGATAATTTTTCTTTTCCATATAATTTTTTATAGATTGCTTGCATAGAGAGGAAATTATATGAAATGGTTTGGGAGAGGAATGACTGTGCTCAACTGAAGACATGCACAATTTCTGTCATTTGAAGGTTTTAAATAAAAAGAAGCTTCTGAACATTCCTCAAATGGAGTGGAAGTGGAAAGTTAGAAAACACAAGCAGAAGCTGCGTCAGTGCTGCAACATGTTCAGGAGGCACCATGGGATAGTTTATAGCCTACAGTATGCATTGGTAAGGGCAATTAATGTAAGAATGCTGCCAGAAAAACCCGAGGGAGAAACTGTGGACAACAGGATGTGTACCTGGAAATAGCAATCATTCCTTGGGTAAAGGTAATTGAGGTAATTGGGAAGACTTCTGGCAAATTAGGTGCTTGAAATCCCAATCCCAGCAAGTCATGCTTAATCAGACATCTAAAGACAGAGGATGATAAATCTTCATATTGACTGCTCACCGGAATTGCCCTCTATTGAAGGGTTAAAAGAAAACAAAACCAGCAACAGCCGTAGGAATCCTACAGCATGAGACTTCCACAGCGATCTTTATCAGGTTCTTGAGGAAAAGGCTACAGGGACTTCTCCCAGCTGCCCCAAACCCTGGAGCCCCATGGACAATCCCAGCCCTTGCCAGCAAAATCTGATATTCCTTTCCAGCATGAGCTAACTGCCTGAGGCTTCCTGTAGTCTTGTAGTAACCCCGGGTTCATTAGTAACATGACTTCGCAGGTCTTTAAGCGTTGCAAGTCAATGGAAATATTCTACCCTTAAGAAAAAGGAACAATTTCTTATGTTATACGTTTGTTCATAACCACAATATACAATGATGAGAAGAAATGCAGTCAGTGAGGTAGTTTTCATACCCCCGGCCAAGTCTAATTCTATCATGGCTTGGCCCTTAATCCTTGTATTCTGGTACAAATTTTTTGTAGTTTCCACAAGGGAAGTTAAGCACACAATGTGTTTCCTGGAGGACATGAGTAAAACTGGTTATCAGGTTAAGGGTCAATGATTCAAATTCAAGATTTTACCTAATGGATACCCTGGAAGCAGCAGAATTGATTTAAAATGCTTAAAATCCTTGCCAAGACGCTTTAGTTGGTAAATAAGCATCTCAGGCTTAGGAATGACACTTATGTAAGAGCAGAGTACTGGCACATTATTCAAAGGGACTTATTGCTTGCATTTGTTATTTACTTTATTTTTTCATGAGTAGAAAGATACCCATACATCTGGAGGACAAAACTGAATATTGTTTTAATAAAAGTGATCTCTGAGTTCAGTGGTAGACTTTTCAGATAAGACAGCAGTAGTCAGCACCCAGCAAAAAGAAGCTACCATTATTAATACATGTTGCAACTCACCTAAACAACTTGAGACAGAGTTCGTGTGCGTGTGGGAGGAGAAAAGTAGTGTGTGTTCACATACACACCTCCTGGGAAAATCCATGGAGGAGGACGACTCATCAGCACTCCACACAGTTCTGGCCTCATTACAAACGCTGTCTTCATGGGTGCTCCTCGCCCACCAGAGTAATCCTACCAAGTCTCTCTGGAATTCTATGGGAACCAGGTTTATGCACCCAAGCACGTGTGTGCAGAACACATTATGAACATCGCTTACCTTCCAAGGTGTCAGATGAATCGCCTGGTCAGCAAAGCTTCTCAGGATCCACAGTCATTCCTCTGCAATGAAGCAGTGACACATCAGGTCATAAAGAAATACAGTGCTCATCCTAATTAACAGCATCACTCGAGCAGTATTGAAGCATTTGCAAACCTAGTATTAACATTAAGAAAATCACTTATTTTCTAAATATAAATGTAATATTAAGAAGTAGTAGGCCTTTGCTGGAGAAACACACTGTAGAGTAGCTGAAGGATATGGAAGACCATACGGATGAGAGCACGGCACTTCAGTGGAGCATCAAAGGCTAATTCTGCCTACAACACAATACCTTGTCTGACGCAGCGCAGCAAGTATTTCAGTTTATGCTTGTGTGGTGAAAGTACAGAGTGGTCCAGTGACTCCTTAAAGCTTTCTAGTGGAAAAATCTTTCGCTGGCTATTTTAACTAAATCCCAAACATTTCAGGGGAAAATCCCAAACATTTCAGGGCTATACACTACGCTGCTTTCATCAGCGTAGTGTATAGCCCTTTGGAAGAGCAGAAATTCCTCACCCAAGTCAGGAATCACATCACAGTAACATTAAGCCTGATCTTAATTTTGTATTTAATATTTTATCAATGGATGATTCCACCTGCAACATTTTGGCAACCCCCAAAGGTACCTAGCTGAATCTTTGACCGGTGGAAACTACTTATTAAAGTACCAAACTAATGAGAAGGTAGGTCCTCCATGTTTTGGAGGACCTAGGTCATCCTGTCCTTCCAAGTCTCACATAATTAGAAACAAATCTGACTCCAACTTGGTCATTAGATTTTGAAGTAAAATGCCTATCTCCTATCTGATATTAAAAGCCTTTTAAAATCTGCTATGTTTAAGTGAGAAAAGTATATATATATATATATATATAAAATATCCTTTCTGAGATTCAAAACCTGAATAAAGATTAATACGCTAGTCTTATAAAATGGCCCAGCCATGCAGTGAATATTACAAATGTAGTTCCTGACTACTATACTTTCTAAAGCAGCAAAGAACATGCAGTACTGATCATCACTGATCCTCTCTTTGGTTAAGAGACTTTAATAGCTATTCAAAAGACAGATAGAAATGGACTTTTTTCAACCCCCCCAAATTTAGGAAACAACAGCTATCATCTTCCAAAGCTTTTAGGGAATTATTTGGATGGCTTTGATTATGCATACAGTGAATTCTTACAGCTTTCACTAAAAGGCCATGATTTTTTTTTCCTTTCCTAAAAAATTGCAGATTTTGGAATAGTCAGACTAAAATCCTAGTCTCAATTGTATAACTTAAAAAATATTTTAAATACCATATTCATAAACCCTGCAGTTACCACACAATTTTCAAAGGAAAATGGCAAGAGAGCCTGACAGCTGCAGAGGGCTTTTGCTGAAAGCATTTAAAGAATTCTTCTTTAACCTGATTTTAATGGAAATTAAGCTTTACTCACTTTCTCTTTGCACCAAATTTAACAGGGTTGATCTCACAGGTAACTAAAACATTCCCTGAAAGTTTGGAATCAGTTACATTCAGTCTCAGAAGTTATTATTACCTTGGGTTCATAGAAAAAAAAAAAGAAAAGAAAAGAAAAAAAAAAACCATAGCAAAAAGCTGAAAGTGTTTCTGTAACAGCACGTATCATAATGCAGTTTGACAAGACTCCATCTCACACCTCCGTACAGGCGATTTGCAGCAAACCCTGCAGTACAATCAGCCTCTGAAAAGCACACCACATGGTAGGTAGCACGTGGCTAAGACCAGAGCACAGGCATCCAGCTTCCCAACAGCTCTTCCAGAAACTCCCCTTGAGCCCTAAATGAGTTCAGAAATCCTCATTGCTTTTGAATCTCATTTCAAGCGTCCTACTTTTAAGAAGTCAGTATCCTTTATGGGCATAATCACCAAACCCATTTTTCCACTGTGGTATTTCTTTTCCTTTTTTCCCCTTCTTACTTACATAAGCATGCAGTTATTTCACCACTTTGCATTGCAGCCAGTGACCTAGGCCAAGTCATTAAGAGTCAAAATACACTTCTGTAACAATGAAAACTCTGCAACTCATTAGGAACCATTAATTCATTAATAGAGAACAAATGCTGTATTATGCTCTCAACTAAGCGCACACAGAACGGACTGCCACACATGGGAACCTGAGAGTAGTAATAGAGCATGACTAGCACCTTTGCAAATAAAGGACTTGAAAGACAAACACGGTGCCTGCCTAATGGCAAAAGGCAGACAGATGCAACGAGAGAGGTGGAGCTTACACTGAAAGCTTTTTTTACCCTTATGAAACCCATGCTTAAGCTGTATGCCGCTCTGTAATCATTGAGCACTAGGAGTAAAAGCTTTAGGCTATTGCTGTGAAAGAGGATTTACAAAAATCTGGTGCCAGTATCTCTATCTGATGGTAGTTACTACTAACCCTTAGCGACGCAGAAGTCAAAACATTTTGATGCATGGAAAGCATCAGTTCTTGCCTAGAACTTGAGTCCTGTGAGGGACCCTATGACCACAGTCATTAATTTAAGTAGTTTTGCCTTAGGATGATACAAGAAGGCCTGAAGGCTGTATTCGAGTATCTTAAAAAAAATCCAACACCTTTGTCTGGTCACTTCAATTGGGAAAGCTCCTTAAAGCCTCAGAAAATACTACTAATCTCAAAAGGATATAAGCAGCAATATTTATTTCTATCTCTGCGAGGAGAGCCATTTTATGAACATATGGGACCCGCATCCTTTGCTGTAGCCTGGGGAAGGATGTCTCTTGGGGAGGGTTGGTAGGGGCCGCACATGTTCCTTTGCACAAGAAGTTTCAAGGAAAGGCTCAGACAAGCTAGAGAAGAACAGATGAAAAGGAATTGTTGCTAGCTAAGGCTTGTCACCCTCTGCTAATGAGACAACTGAACCCGAACCATTTCCTAGATGAAGCTGTATGTCTGCAGTACCGGGCTCATTGAAAGAGTTTGATAACACTGTTACAACAGCCGCAGTTTGCTCAGGCAAACCAGTTTGCGTTGGCTTCAGCTTAGCAGCCTGCAAAATGGACGTTACCTAACCGCGGCTTTGTGAGACAAGGAACAATTGCAGAGCGCGTTCAGATACGCTGATGAAAGCTCTTACATTGCGTTTTACATTTTCGTTGGTGGAACATTTGAACATGGAAGGGCAATGATGGGAGAGTTAGGCCAGAAGAAATAACAGAACGTGAAATAAAGCCCAGAAGTGTTGCTGTCCTGATCTGTTTTTGCAGGTCAGCCTGTCTCACAAACATCGCCACCTGCACCTTTCACAATTGTAAACATTTCCAGCAGCTGCAGCAAGTCCCACAAAGGTACATGGCATTAGCTATCTATTATTCCAACATAAACAGCAGAAAGGTAAGCAGCTGGTAGCTAAGCCATCCTAGGAGGCACATAGGCATTGGGTCACAGTGCAGTTTTTGCACTTTTAAGCTGTATCAACCACTTCAGAATGAAAGCTTCTGGTTTTCATTTCCAGTGTGGTGCCTGCTCCCAACATTTCGTGCTTCTCAAGAAACAGACCATTCAACTACAACTTCCCATCCAAACCGGATATTCAATAAAACTAACAGATATCAAAGCACGTGTCAAAGACAGATTGTCTCTTGAAATAAAGCTCAAGCTATGTGACAAAATATTATACTGGTCTGTCCATTGGCCTGCTCCAGGATAGCTAATTTCTTTAGAACAGTTTGAATTATGATTTATTTCTATTCCACTGCAGTAGGCAGAAGTCTGCATTTCCGTTTTTTAAACACCCACCTTGGCAGAGACAAGCAAATTACACGCAATACACTTTCAGATATTCTTACCCAGTCTGATTTTTGTGACATTTCTTTGCTTTTGGGGTAAGGAAAGATATTTGCAGTACAGTATTAAAAAAGTAGGACTTGACAAAGAATAAAGAACAGTGGTTGCTAAAGTGCAACCTGTGACAGACAGTGTGAAACTACTTCTCAGCTACTTGTATGTTTAGCTAGGGTTTATACAGGTCAATACAAAACATGCAAATTCCCTCTGACACCGCTTGCAGAAATCCCTTTTTAAAGCTTCAAAGAAAGGAAGAGTTGGTACGGTTTCCTTTTCTGTAATAAAGTCAGCCCTTGCTACAGATTATTTACACCTCTTGCTCATACTACTACTAAAGAGTAAGTGTTTCATCTCTGATGTAGACAAAATGTTTCCTGATGGCCAGGGTCCAAACCAATGCAGGATGGAACAAGCCATATCCTCCCATTATTGTAACATTCAAATTTCCTCAGCAAGTTTTACAGGAAAAAGATAATAGAGGGGTCCAACAAAGAAACCAGTAACACTTTTTGCTAAATACTGTTCCTTTTTTCCAGTGTGAGGAAACACACACCTCCTAACTCATTGTTTTGACGAGCACACCAATGTATTCCTTTGTTTTATTTTCAACTTCCAAAACTGTAAATACTGTGGACATCTGTAGAGCAGTGCTGACAAATATGCATGCTGCACTTCAGCATAACCAGAAGCAGCACAGAGAAAAGGGTGATTGCTTCACACTGTGAAATGTCTAGAAACATCAGGGAAACGGTCTCCAGACCAGAAATGCTCTTGTGATGGTTTCCTGAGAAGACACAGTCCCCAGCACATTCCCCATAGAATGGTAGCAGGGAAAAAACAGACTGTGGATGTGCAGGGGATTCAGGGGAGTGACAGCCACTTCTCCATGAGCATGGCTGCAGAGCACAAAAATGAAAGGTGGGAAGTTCTCGTTTAAATCTTCAACTTCCTGAAAAATATTCTTAAAATACACACCCACCTGCATGTCGGTTCACGTTCATGCATGCTTACACTCACAAGTACGCACTCATACTGACCACTCTGCACTCACACACACCTCCCATGTGGCCATTTGCTCATGCACACGTAGTCCTGCTGTCACACCCACTCTCATGTACTCACACACCTAGTTACACACCTGCACCTTCTTGCACTAACAAGTGTCCCGTCCGCCCCCTTTTGAGATTTTCTTACCAGAACTGGTAAGCGTTTGGTATTTTTAACCAATTTGCTATTAATTTGCTATGCATTTGGTATTTTTAACACTAAGTTTTGCTAATAGCACTAATTGTCTGTAATTAAATTCATCAGGAACTAAGCACCGCTAATTAAAAAGCCTAAAAGAAAATGAAGACCTTTGGCTTGTACAATTCCTGATGCAAGGTAATAGCACTTTTCACCCGTAAGAGCAGACCTGTACTTTGCACAACACACAGGAAAAGTGAAAAGCGTGTGCTGAACTTTACTCTCGGATACATCAGATCCTACCACATCTCTCCCCACAAAGCAGTTAAGCTTATATTTTAACTCTGATTTGCAACCCAGCCCATAAGGTGGGATAATTTCATAGGACAGACAGTTTAGAACATGCTAAACCAGCAGAACATAGATAGCAGTGTTCAGCACATTCTGTTGAATCTGCCAGCTGATTGTTTATCTGATGGCCTTTTTTCTTGTATTATGAGAAACAGTGAACACGTCCGTTTACCTACAACATGCCCCTCATTGTGTTACAGGAACAGATCTGCATGCCACATTGAAGATGTGCGTATACAATGGATTTACACAGTAACATAATCCTTTGCATTTTGTGCTCTCATTTTCCTAGCAATTCCATCAGTTCTGATATTGACTGTTTTGGCCACCACGGAGCATGGATATTTTCACAGAACTTTCTTATTATGCAGCCACAGTTGGAGGAATAAGTACATACAACAAGAAACCTAAACACCATGAGCATAAAGCCCTCTGTTTAGCCCTCACTTTTCCTGCAATAATTTTATAATTAATAATGCTTAATAACAACAATTAATTTAATAATATATTGCATAATTAATATATAATAATATGATTAATATATAATAACAATTTTATAATCAATGTTTTATAATAATTAAGCATGTAATTATGACAGGAAAAAAGTAGATACAATTTTAAGGAATGGGCATTTTTTAAAATGACTACCACAATCTTATAAATATCTGGAAGAATGTCAGCTTTTTCCTGATTTTCAGGTGTTACTCACTCATTACGACTAGAAAGGCATTATATAAACCTCAGGTGACTTGAAAAATACATAATAAAATGCTGATTTACCTGGGAAATAAAATCTGCATCATGAATAAAGAAGTAGATTTTCTTTTAACGAGATATTTATGGTACTTCTTGCCCAACATGAAACTGTTACGAGATGCACACACTATACATGCTTTACCACAAACCCTTTCTTCTACTTTTCAGTCTTTCCCTTAATGGAAATCAGAAACCCATGAAGTGGTGTAAGCAACACAATTGTTCTTGCAACCACAGTACCTTACCATTTACTTCTTGTTTCTCTTGCAGTTTATATCATTTCCAAGCCTCCCCCATTTCAGCTGGGCTCTTTTACAAGCTAAGAGCTCTTACCTCCTTCTTAAGCAAGATACCATTCCTCATATTTTTGCAACATTTCCATGTTGATACAAGTCTTAAGTTATCCTCATGCGCTGTACCAGTATTCATTTGATTTTCCCTCCACCTTAAAGAGTGAAACTTGTTTTTTGAAACTCAGCTATCTTCCTCAACTCACTCTGTCCTTTCCTCCAGAACACATTATAGCTCTTGCCTCAGTTTTAACTGTAAATCTTTAGGCAGCAAGATCGCACCTGTTTCTCTGACCACATTCCCTTCTTTGTTTCTAGAGTACCCTCCATTTTTACCAGATTTTGTTAAACATGCATGTAAAGCTTCCTCTGCATAGAGGAAACTGTCTTTGTCAATGTAAAGCTAAAATTGTCAAAGAAGCCTTCCTTCCCCTATTCCTAACTGTAAGCCCTGAGTCACTGGCTTGCTTGTTTTGAAAAATAGATTTTAAGTTTCAGAGAAACAAAGAGATATTCAAAAAAAAAAACCAGTAGTCCTACGTATAAACAAATGCTTAAATGTTTTTCTGCACTGTAACCTATATATTCCTGTTTACAGATTTAGTTATTTGACTGCTACGTTTAAGAGTTGTTGAATTTAAAAGCTGCATCTGGTTAAGCATGTTTACCTCCACAAAACACATCCAGTTGCAACAGAATCCTCTTCAGATCAGAATTTATTACTTTTATTCTAAAGGAGCCATCTTATTAAAACTCAGTAAATAAAATTTTATATTATGAAAGCATTTCTTTATCCTCACACTTTTCAAGCCTAAGTTCACAGTATTTTGTTTTTCTTTTTGCTTAGAACACACAGAAACATTTTTAACCTTAGACAATCAGTCTAATAATGAACGCATCATACAACAAAATCTGCAGCAGAAGGCCAACTAGATAGATGCCCAAGAAAGGACAGGCAAAAGATGACAGAATAGCTCTGGACTTACAACTTGCATAGACAGAGGTTTCTTGTTCTGTGTCTGAACTGTTCAGCACCTAATAGGAGGAGGTCCCAGAGTTCCTACTACTGCAAAATAAATAGCAGTAATTAGGATAATTTGGTCAATGTGAGCAGTGTGAGAAGATAAATTTCATTTCTACCTCTCTAAATTAACTAGTGTAATGAAATTTTCCTCAAGCAATGCAATAAATACATTCTTGTTATACGTAACGTAATTACAGCTAACACCAGAACAGGTTGAAGAGGTATCTAATAGCTAACCTGAACAATCCACCTGCTTTTTTGTTCCAGTTAATCACAGGACATGACCAGAAGCAGATCCACCGAGAGACCAAACTGCAGGCACTCCCAGTCACAAGACAGGCACACATCCCACCCCATGGCTGTGGTTGTGCTGCCAGATGTGTGGGGGGCATTGGTGCTGCCCCAGAAAACCAAGGATACACCCTACAGTTAAACCCCTCCGCCCTTGAGTTACAGCAGGTTCCAGCCTGAAATGAAATAGCCACAGTGTGTGAAGAAGAATAAGCAGCAAAGCTAAGCTAAAGTACTTGTCAACTTGTCAAACAGAACATGAAATCTATCCTGAAATAGTCAAACCTATGATGGATGTCTTCTCCGCTCCGAGCAGCAGGATTTACACCAACATGGGACCTGCAAGAAGAAAAAAAAAGATCTTGTTGTTTCTAGAACCTCCAAATCTTTCTGCTTTTTTTTTTTTTTTTTTTTTTTCTACTGAGAGCTGAGATCTCAAGTTTTGTGCAGAATAGCTGTCATGATGTAAGAAGATGTGATTTCATTCATGGAAACTTATTCGTGAATTCACACCTTTGTCTTACAAGGCAACAGATTTGAAGTATTCCCTCTGCTCAGCCAGCAAGGGGTTCTTAAAAGCGATAGCAGTTTTCAGCTCTGAATTGCAACTTTTGGGCTAGCTCTATCCAAAGTCTTTTGCTCTAGATTTCATTAGGCTTGTAGTAGCCAAAAATAATATACAATGCTACTGCAGTTCTGCAGCAGAAAGAGGTATCTTACACCACTAAGTTCACCTCAGCTGTACAGGGATTAATAAATCAGACCAACATATCAACTACTTGAGTAAGACAACTTCCATATCTGTGAACAACAAAAGATCTGGCACACTTTGAGGTAAATATTTCTCCCTGACCAGAAGACAGAATGCGCAATTACAAGCAAAAACCCACAACCCTGTAATTGCACCCTTTTAGATTTGTGAAGTACCATTAACAGCCTGAAGGTTACTGAATTTTCACCCAGGAATCCTGCTCAACTCCTCCATAAATCCATAAGCCCTCTACACCCATATTAGTCAGAAACTCATACCACAGCTTAAATGTAAGGAAGTAATTTTGTTGAGAGAAAGTCTAACCTTGTTACAACGGGGGCCAACACTCAACAAAATACATAACTGGTACAGAACAAGCGTCCAGAAAGCCAGGATATGGCCATAACTGATAAACTAATTAAGCCAATCACTACATTTGGATACAGACTTTCCAACTGCTTACACATATAAATAAACCTGGGTAGTATTAATCACTGAGAACATGAACTATACTTGTTCAAACCTGGGAAAGATTCAAGGCACAAGTTTAACACAAAAAGAAAACGCATGGGCCATACGCTAAGCTAACAGAAAGCTCATACAATTCCTTGGAAACCAATGCCTCCTCAAGCAGACATGAACCACAGCAGAGTCTCACCAGTGAATTAAATGCATTCTTACCTGTCACTTTCATATGAAATCCACAGCCCAGGTCCTCCCCCTGCCTTCCCCCTCCCCCCCCCCCAGATAAATTAGGCATTTAACCATGACACTCTTAAATTTACCATCACTATTTCATTTCCATTTCAGGTCTGTGGTTATGCCTATGAACTCACTGCTGTTGAGAAACAGAGCAAATTACTTCAGCAGCCTCAGTTCAGTGGCTAGCAGGTACTTGTACACGTCACAGGAAACCACATGCTGTGCTAGTTAAACGCAACTTTCTCAATAACGCCACTACCATGATCAGAAAGGCATGGAGAACAGACATTCCCCCAGCCCTTCATTTCTAGGTGTTTTTTCCCCAATTCAATTGAGAAATTAATACGGCTTTAAATTAAATTAAATTAAAGCTTTAATAAAATTAATTATTAGCCTTAATAAAATTAAATTAAAGCTTTAATACGGCTTCTGTCAGCTTTAATACGGCTGCTTGTGGTGGACAGAACAATGTGGGGAAAAAAAAACAACTAGCACCAACAGTTACTCAGGACAGCCTTGAAGTTACCATCTGACTCTGTGGTTGAAACAGAAACTAGTGCTAACAAGTTAGCCTTTCTACACACTTTTACTCTGAAGCAGCGAAACTTTCTGCTGTTAATGGCAAAAGTAGCATCTGTCATTGCACTTCCCAGAGCAGAGACAGAAGAGCAAGGCTCAGGATGCAGAATTTAGGACTCCTGCAGCAGACATCTCACTACCTAATGCTCTACCAGTGGGAGTTGTAGTATCAATAACCTTCCACAAAATAATAAAAGAGTAACACCAAAAAAGTATCAAGGGCATTCTGGTATACAGAAGCCCTCTTCAAATTCTCCCTATTTTTGCTACCATACTGGAACAGCGTAACAAAATGGTAGCCGAAGGCAGTCCTACTCTGCCATACTATGTCCAGCACAAAGAACAGCGTTTCTCAATTTCAGATTAAATCAACTACTTCCCTTGCAATACTGAAATCCTAAGTGGTTTTCAGGAACCTTGCAGCTTCCTGAATGCTTAAACTGCAGTAACGGTTCAACATCCAAAGACTATTTCTTAAACCACCTAAAACAGCAATCAAACAGCTTTAGAAGATATGTAGCCAACCCCAGTGGAGCTCAGATCTAAACAGACCCCAAAGGTCCCCCCCAAAGCCCAAAGGAATTAAATAAAATGAGAAAAGGTTAAAAAGCAAAAGCTAGAAAAAGTAGAATCAATCTTAAGTGCATTGACATCTTGTAAATTGTAACAGAAGAAACTGAACAGACATAAAGCAGAAAATCGTAACAGAACAAACTTCGTCATTGCATTAAAGTGAACGAATGTATTTTAATCTCGTAGAATACACCAAGATGAATTTCCCTATATTCAGACATGCCAAGGCACGTCCCACATTGATAAAGTCAATAGCGATAGGATTATTGCCTGGGCACCCTGGCCACAGATATTTTTACCATCATGTATTCTAAATCAGCCCTCAAAGAGCTTGGCATTGTGACTGAGAGGGGAAAACAGCATTGTATGTCCTATATTACCCTAAGCATCAAGGGCAGCTTCCACCCAGCCTCTTTTTTCTTTGATGCCAATACTGGTTCCATGCTCCCCCACGCTCCCCCTCTTCGCTGTTCCTGGTAGAGACAGGAAAAAAAGCATGCCTTTTAAATACAAGAAAAGAAACTGATCTGTCTTGCAACCTTGCAAATGCTTATTCAAATACCAAAGACAAAGTAGCATGGCAGAACAGCATGAGGTTGGCAGGAGGAAGATGGTGGCATCAACTTCTTCAGCTGGCATAGCTGCTGGGGATAAAGGGGCACAGAGCGATATCCTCCCCGTCACAGCCTGCTTCTTCCTCACAATTATATTTCACAGAAAACAAAAGGGCAAAGCTGTGCCCTTGTAGCCATGTTATAAAAACCTAGCTGTGCTCTAACGATCAGCCCAGCTCCAAAAGGTGAGGATGACTGCATTCCCAGCAGCTCCATGTCACTCGGGGAAACCTCAGCCAGGGCACCAGGACACGTAACACAAACCGCTCCCAACAGCACACGGTTGGGGCACCGTGTCCCTGCCAGCCAGGCACCTTTGTGTGTATAGATATATGTATATATCTATATATATACAAGTCAAAGGTCTGGTCTCAGAGAGCTCTCCTCATGCAGCACTGAGGTATGCCCAGACAGAACATGGAGCAGAAGGCTTGCAGGTTCTTTTTGTACAAACCTTTGGCACATTTTCAACTGGGCTTTAAGTATAATTGTGTGCTTGTTTCAGCTGTGCCATCCAAAAAAAGGCTGCTTAAATTTTTCCAGTAAGTTGCTTGTGATTACTGAACTAGTCCCCTGCATTCATGCACAATGGATTCCAGGGCTTCCAGCTCCCAAACCAACGGTCTACAAGCTGGTAAAGGACATTAACTACCCACAAAACTGTTTCTGAGGTGGAAAACACTTCGGAAAGATGTCATTTCATAGTAATGAACGGTATTTATGGGAGAGAGGGGGAAGGCGCGACCAGTGCCAGCCCCATTGCTTTCGTAGCTCTCTCACCGCAGGTGTCGTTATTTACAGCTCCCTCCCCGCTTCTCTCCCACGCGCGTAACCCAGCAGCCACGGCACCAAGAACCACTTGGGAACTCCTCGAATCCCTACGCAGTTGACTCTTCCTCATTTCCGTGAAACGCTGTGAAAAATTATTAAAAAAAAAGGGGGGCGCCGAGGCACGCCTGAGCCCGCGCTCCCTGAGGCGGCCCTCATCGCCTCCCCCCCGCTGCGTTCCCGCCTCCCGCTGCCAGCCCCGCCCCGCGCCAGCCGCCACGTTCCCGCTCCCCCCCCCCCTCCCAACCCCGGATTGGCCTTCCGGCGTTGCCCAATCGGAGCTCTCCGCGACGGCCGCGCCGGGGTCAGGCCCGGCCAATCGCCGCGCCCCGAGGGGCGGGACCTGTGCCCATGGCAACGGGAGCCGGGGCCGCCGGAGCGCCGTTGGGCCGCCACACCGCGCCGTGCCGTGCCGCGTCGTACCGGGCCGGGCCTCGCCGCACCCCGCAGCCCCTGACGGGCCCCCCTTGAGGAGCTCCCTCCGCGTACTGCGGCCGCTGTGCCGCCGCCGGGCCCCGCGAGGTACCGGGGGGGCGGGCGGGGGGTTGTCGCGGGTGGGGGCCTCGGCGCGGGGCGGCTCCTGTCAGGGGCAGCGGCGGGTAACGGCCGCGCCTCCCGTCGGGCCGGGCTGGGCCGGAGGCTCCTGGCGCCTGGTGGGGCCGCTGAGGCGCCCCCCGCTTCCCTCGGCTCCGCCGGGCCGCGTGAGGCGAAGGGCCCCTTCCCCCGGCCTCGTGAAACAGCCCCCGGTGCCTGAGGGGACGTGTGCCGCGGGGAAACAACGCCCCGCGTTCTGCAGATCAGCATCACGGCCCCAGGAGTGGGGTAGAGTACACCCGGGATGGAGCTGGGCCTCGGGCTTGTTGGGGTCTGTTGGGCATCGCGGGGCCTCAGGGTGCTGCTGCTGGGAGCAGTGTGAGTCTCAATCGCCTCTAGCCAGGTTAACTGACATTAAAATGGGAGGTAACGCAAAGTTTCAAACTAATGCTTAGGTCTGCTTCAAACTTCCCTAGCTATTAGATGAGAAGGCATCTGACGCAGGCACCCGGTGTAAACTTGCTTGTGGCTTGATGCTCTAATACAGGTTGGCAGGTGATTATTTTGGCGTAATCAGAAAAGCACACTGAGGCAATAGGAACTCGGCAACAACAACAGAAAAAGATCGTTTCTGAATAAGAGTCAGAAAAAGTTTCCATAACTTAGTTGTGTAGCAATGGCAGTGTTGCCGAACATAAACTTGTGATGCATTTTAAGTGTACCTAAAAGCTTTATTTCAAAAGCTGCCCTCAAGTGATGTGTACATAACTTAACCTGTAATCACGAAAGGGAGAGCGGTAGTTCTCTGAGGTAACAAAAAATGTAAAATATTATAATATTGACTCAAATGTCAGAGGTGAGAAAATATTGACCCATACTTATAGTGATATACTGACTAAACAAACATGCTTTACAAAAGAAAGATAAAATCTTTTACTGTTAACGTGAAAGCCTGTATCAGTGTTGCCTTGATTTGAACGCCAGCGCGACAGTGGTGCTTATCTAGTAAATTATTGTGCTCTCGTCCATTTGTTTGCTCACTAAGCAGAAGAGATCTCTGTGAAGCTCCTGTAAGATGCGTACCAGACACAAGCCTTCCAGATGGGGTTATGCTTATCTGTAGCTAAAACCACTGCCAGCTACTTAAGCCAAATCAAAGTAAATTACAGGCAAAATTCATGTTAATTTCAACAGGAACAGTTCTTGTTCTGCAGTATGCATGGTTTGGCAGATGGAAGACTGAAGGAAATTGCATCTTACTAGAACAGTTGTACAGTTGTAAATATTTGTCTTCATCACAGGTAATTCAGGCAATGTATAGTCTATTTTTATGATTCCATTTCTCATGCTTTATGTTCTTTATAAAACGAGTGAGATGTCTTTGCACGTTTGTGTTTCTAAAAGTATAGAAATCAATGTGAATTAGATTATGGAGATAAATCTCATTAGGCAACTATCATTAAGTGCCCAAATGTTTTTAAATCTGGCTCTATTTTGTTATGTGTAAACTTATTCCTGTTAGCTATATTCTGTTTTCTTACCAAAGGGGAAAAAAAGCTATTGAGATCCTGATCCAAGGTTTACATCAGCATGGTCATTTCTTGCTGTCTAGAGCAAAATGTGTACTAGTGGGTGATCACATAGAATAACTGAAATAATTTTTGATTTGAGGTTAGAGTAAAAGCAAACTTCTACAAGCAATATTTCTGTTGCAGGTGGTAGCATGTTTGAAATGATGTTGGTTTTTATGCCAGCACTAACAAAATTGCTGCTTGCACTTATCCAATATGAATTTGTGAGACTCCAGGTTTGCTGTTGTATTTGTTCTATATGTGAAGTTGTAGTATGGGAAGCTACATTTTATAGTTTTTTTTTTTTTAATATGCCTTTTAAGTTGATAAGAATTTTTATCAGATATGCGCTGAGTTCAATACAAGTTTATGCTTGCATGTTAGTTTCAGGAATCTTTTTTTTCTGAGACAACTTTACTGTAAAGAACTGATAAAATCAACCAAGTTTTAAAAACAAGACTAATACTCAGTATTCTTCAGTTTGCAAGATAGCTTTGTAGACACTGATATTTATTTTTCTAAAACAATGATGTGAGTTTCTTGGAGATGGGTATTATATAAATATGCATGTGTATTTGCGTGCACACAGGTTTTTAAATGTATTGCCACAAGAATTAAAACCAGTTGTCTTCTCAGGCTTTACATATGACAGAGCTAAGCATGTGTAGGAGCAGTCTGTATATGTTTTGCTTCTGTGCCATCCTTATTTCTGGAGAGAAAATTATCATTACATCGAAAACAGTATGTGGTTCTTTCTCACTTGAACATTCATATTTTGTGTTACTACATAGGATCTCCCAGCATTTCAGTGACTCATTTAATAAAACAGCTGAGCAGTATTTTTAGTATTTTTTTTTTAAAAAAAGGTTCTGTCAGCAAATGTTGTACTACACACAGCTGAGACATGCTGTCTTCTCTGAGAAGCTGAAAAAAGCTGTTCTATCAGCCAGCTTCTATATGTGAAAAGGAGAAAGCAGGAAAACTTCATTGAGAAGTGAGAAAAATAAATACAAGAGTCAAAAGAAAAGAATTTAAGTAAACATGGTGAGAAGGAAGGATACCACTGTCTTTATGTACTTAAATGATATTAAGTAATGTAATATTTATACACAACCTTAAAAAGCTTCTTGAAAAAACAAGGAGCGCGTCCTGGTGCAGAGAACCAAGTGGGATGTACTCTAACAGAAGATTAGGACAGTTCGTCCAGCTTGAAACCTGTTGGATACTGCTGATGGTGCCTAGAAAAAAGAAGGAACATCTGAATCATGGGATTAATGGCCAACTTTGACAGAATAGAAAAAGTACGTGAAGGACGGTGAAAGGAAAATTGTTGCTGCCTTGTGTGGGTGGGACATTTACCGAAAGAGGAGTGTTGGAAAATGATGATTCCATGCTAATTTTTAAAAGGATTAAATGCATTTAGGAAGAAAGGTATGCAGCTGGTTTTGTATTTTGAAAGATAACTTGGAAAATGAACTGCAAATTGTAGACAGGTCACTTTTCATGTTACTTTCTGCACATATTTTCAATGAGAAATCTAGAACTAGAGGTCTGGTAACCTAACAAAAGGACATCTGAACCACAGCCAAACTTTTAACTTAGCCTCCTGAGCTGAAAGGGACTTTTCCACTTGCTTCTCAAAACTTGCCACATTTTAGCTGTGCTAATACGAGTTTAACTTATGGAAAGACGTTGTGAAAAGGGTGCATTATCTGTAGATTCATTAGCTTTTATCTTTGGCTGAGGTATGGTAGCTTACGGTATCTGCGCAGCAAGTCTCCCAGAAAGAACACGATAACGTTGATGTTTCAGGTATCTCCAAACAGAAAATGTGGCAGAAGAATAATCACTTTATGCCTATTTCAAACATTTAAAGTACATTTTTTAAAATGATTTTATGAGCCAATCATTATATATATATTCAAATAATTTCTTAAATAGAAAAAATACATAGAATAAAACATTCTGTAAACTGTGAAATTGTATGTGCAGGTATATCACTCAGGTGACAGCTAGCTCAAACTGCTAGGAGTGCTTTGTCTCATTCAGATATCGTAATACAATATTCTAGTACTGAGCTTAGAATATTCTTAGAAACATGAGATCAGTGGATTGGATCAATGGATTATTGTATCCATTTAGTATTTTTTTTTTTAAAGCAGCACTTGCTATGAAGATTGTTGTCATTTCCACCAATACAACATTAAAATAGGAAGCCATAGTACAGCCGTGACTATAGAGACTATTGCAATCATCTTTTATGTATGCGCCGTTTCTCACAAAGGTTTAATTACTTCCATATCAGATACAGCAGGCGTGCAGCATATTCTGTGAATAGGTAGGTTTATTCTGCAGGTCTGGATTTATGATTGCATTACCCATCACGGTATACGCTGGCGTGGCAAGTGCAAACATGCAATATAATGTTTGCAGCGCCTATCATCTACTTCTTATCTGCTGAGTTTCTAGACGTGCAGACGCTGTACGCTGCTATCGCTGTATGTGTTTGCCTATCTCAGACGTTGGGCATTACTTCTTAAAACATACTTGTTGCTTTGCTAGGAAAGCAACGGAGACATCATCAGTGCGAGAACTATGCTGTTTTCTGAGCAAAAGTTGTTAGGTGAATGCAAAGTACATTTTGTAAAAAAGTAAATGTATTAGCTGTACCCGACAGCTGTGTAAAATAGGTGTGCTAATGCCATGCTTTGCTGCCTGTGTTAATGTGGCTGGACATAGAAGTAAAGCTTTAGAAGCTGCAGTTTGTACTTATCTTTCAAAGCGCATAGCTCTTTATAATCCAAATGTCCGATTCTTTTCCACTGAAGTTGATAGGAATTTGTGATTGAATTTAGTGAGAGCAAGGTCAAGGTTGCTGGCAGACATCCTACTTCTTGTCTTTTCCAGTTGTATTTTTCTGTTCAGACAAGTACATTGGTGGCTCTTTTTCCTGCTGACTACCTCATTCTTGTAGCTCTCACTGAGAGTTACTGAGAGGTTTTTTTTTTTTTTTTTTTTTTTTTTTTTGTTAATGCTTCCTACTCAGAGAAGTTGTTACTTGGTTTTCCTCCCAAACATTGACTTTGTTTATAAACTACAGTATTTGTCAGTTCTGGAGCGCTACATTTATTGTTAGTTCTCTCTCTGTGTTACAAGTATAAACGCTTGTCTTTATCAGTTTAGAACTTAATTTGGAGAGATGAGTTTTCTTGTTTGTCACGCAAGCAGACTAGAGTTTTGCTACCTTTTCATCTTGGTGGGCTACGTGTCTTTTACTCGAGTCACTTAATTTCCAAACAAAAATCGTAACATTGGCTCTGTGCATTTAAGATGGTAACCACTGAATTATTAAAGTCAGCTGGTAGAATTTAAATTTCTCTTAAACTATGAAATAGCAGCAGGAAGAATAGCAGTAATGATAGGCTAGAGCGAGGCCCCCAGGGCTGGGCAGGAAGATCTTTGCTGTGCTTTACGTACCACTGATGGCAGTTCCCAAATTGGCATTGCTCCTCTTCTGCAGCACTGATTGTCTGTTGACTTGGTGGCTTCTGCTCCTTACAGAGGAAACCCCATCTTTGAGTGAGCATGAGTCATCTGTAGATCTACTCTAAAATGCCTGGAAAGGGATGGGCATCTTGGAATGGGTTTCTCAAGAGTCAGGAACTGCTGAAGGTAGCTGATAAAAGGCCAGGCCTTGGATGAACTCTTAATAATAAAGTACTTAGTGGAACAAAAAACTGAATCCCATTTTTCTCTCATCCTGCCTCATCACTTCTCTCTAGTTGCTGAATTTGAGAATCATGCTGAGTTTTCTCTTACAGCTGACTTTGCAAGGGGCCTGGTTTCTCTTTCCTAATACACATCAGAGTAGCGTGTTCAGTGAGTCAGTTTGGACTGTCACTTTAGACTGTCACTGTGTCTGTCTAAAGGTTGACTTGTCTTAGTCACCTGCTTTTATAGAGGTAAGTTTTGATATTTTTTTATAGTCTCAGACTATGAGATACCTAAATACAATAACACTGTCTTCACTAGGTATTTTTTTTATTTTAATAAATGTATTGCCAATTTACTCATTATAGCACAGGTTGTATAATCAGGTGGGTTCCTCAAAGTCCTACTGGAAGTCCTGTGTTAGGCAAAGTATTCTGTAAAGTCAGCTGTGATGATGGAGATGTTTTTGTTTATCCACTTTGTCTTCTCTGCTTTTAATTCTTTATGGTACTTGTGGATTTTTATTTATTTTTTCCTGTTGCATCAACGTGGTGACAATACAAACATCCCATGCACAACCTGAAACAAAATTGCTCGATGGGCAGCAGGTAGCCTTTTTTTTCCAGAGCAGTGTATCACATCAAATAGATGTCAAAATCAATCTGTGGTATCATCCAGTTTCTCCAATTACATGTAACAGCATGAAATTACAAAGACTGGTATTTTCAAATAAACCCAAATTGCCCGGGAGCACGAATCCTACTGACAGCCAGCAGATCCAGTGGCATTCAGTCTGATTAGGGCTTTTGTTGTGTAAGCTCTGTGACTACTGTAGTTTAAGATGATGCAGCTCCAGTTGCCCATCCTAAATCTCTGCTAGAGGTTACCCTCGTACGAGGGTTGGCAGACCACCGTATTTGCTTATTCCTTAGTTTCAGTTCAGTTTGAACACGTTATATATCAGTTTTCTTGAGCAGCAAGGGGAAGAAGTCCTCAGAACTTAAGAGTGCTCCCCTCATCTTGAACTGATGATCCCCATCTCCACAATTTACATGTCCCTAGAAGTCCCTAGGAACGACCTAAGCCAAGTTAATCTGACTTTCTAGTGGGGATCTGACAAGCGCTGACATTGAACCCAATACACTCAATGGGGCAGCAACAATAGCTCCTGCCATCTCATCTGGTAGCGATCAGATGTTAGTCATTTTTATTTTAAATTGAAAGTAACAGGTATTTGCTGTAACTGAATAGAATCCATTAATATCCTTTTTGCTGAGGCTGTGATTAATAAAAGAGAGTTTTAGAGAATCCTTGTCATTCTCAAGCCTATAAAACAAAAGATGGATAAGTAGATGTATTTTTACCTTCAACTATTGCCTTTACCTTCAATTGAAAGAGAGAATATCATCTCTATTACCCTTCTCTTATTTTTTTCTTCTTTCATATACTGCATTTATGAATAAAGCATATCAACAATTAACACCGTATTTAATTATTTGAGTTCCAGTGTTCCCTGAGAGCAGTAGAACACTTGAAGTAGGTTATTACAGGTGTCTATGCAGGAATGTCAAATAATTCTAATCAGTACAGTATGATAATGTCATTCATGTTATTTTTGTGACTTGGTTTCGTTTCAGATGAAGAGGCCATCTCTCCTGCCCCAGCACTGGATTCTGCTGATGTCATGTCTCTTAGTGGCTTTGGAAGCTGTACCTATAGACATAGATAAGACAAAAGTCAAAGGAGAAGGCCATGTAGAAGGAGAGAAGATAGAAAATCCAGTAAGTATAATGAAATTAATTAATTGATTTGTACTAATTGTTAGTAATCTGGTTATAGCAGCCTTCTGTCCTGAAATTTAGATGTTTTTTACTGGAGCTACATGCAGAGAAGAAATAAATATTAGCTGGTATTTTCAAACAGTCTACCATCTGCTGTAGTGAGGCTCCATTTAAATTTGTTCTCTTTCTTCGTTATTTTCTGTGAGCTGCTAAAGGTGAGGTGGCAAAGTGAATGAATTCCCCAGTTTACAACAGGAAGCACTGCTTATTTTTCCACAGAGACTTCTTTCAAAGTGGTGGCTTAGGAAATTCCATTCAATGTTTTCAGTTCAATGCTTCAAATAGAACAGGAAAATGTTTGATCAGGGGAATACAGTTAGCTTTTACAAGTATGAAGTTTTTTCAACAACAGACATACTGTTTTTGTAAGTGCTACTAGCATGTTGAATGAAAACACATTGGAGATCTTGTACTTGCTAAAGTACTTTGTAATGTACTTAAGTAATGTACTTGCAGATTTTTTTTCAAGAAACGAATCTCCAGTATCAGCTTTTAATATCTGAACAATAATGTTGTTCCATGAAAGCCAAATAAACTCCTGTTGAAGCAGATTTTTTTTTCCAAAATTGAATGATTGAGTCTAGCAGTTGTATTTCCAGTGGATTGGCCATATCGAGTGTTTCATTTGCACCACAACATCACAGGAAAATGCATAAAGAGGATATAGCACATGCCACAGGGACATGAACTGACCGGTGTAAAGTTTACCTAGTAGGTGAAGTCCTGGTTGTAGCTCAGGTTCATCTGCCCTCAGCTGTGCAGTTTCAGTAATCTCCCACTTGCAGTAAATGTTTCCCAGATGTAGTATCTGCTGATTAAAGCCAAGTAAAACTTCTGGTCATTGCTTTTGGCAGACTGGGGGTGGCTGTCTTTATAGAATAAAGATTTCTAGGAAATGCATCTGAGGGAAAAAGAATAGGCACTATTCTGAACTGCTATTGAAATTGTGTAATGAATTAATTGCACTGTTTAAAAAAACAAAACAACACTATGTTAACATGACAGATGCTTGCATATGACATGGATTCTTAAATACCTTCCTCCTCTTTGTCATCAGTTACTGACAAACAAATTGTAAAATAGGTTGCTGTAGGGCAACGATGCAGATCAGAAAAATGGAAGATATTTAAGACAGTGTCATCCCTGTGTTGCTGGGAATTGGATTTCAGTTTAATAATTGTATTTAAATAAAGTAAAATATTTGGTAGCTTATTCTTTTCTAAATGTAACATTCTTTCTTGAAGGATACAGGACTTTATTATGATGAATATCTCAGGCAAGTAATAGATGTCTTGGAAACAGATAAGCATTTCAGGGAAAAACTCCAGACTGCTGACATAGAAGAAATAAAGGTAGGTACATTATGGATTTAATTAGACTCACTTAACATTATCATGAACTGTGCAAGACAGATGTTGTAATCTTTCTTTTTCCTTCATACTCCTCTTAGTTTTTGTGAGCTTAAATTTCCTCTAATTTTTCATTTACCTAGGTATTCAACTCTAGCAAGAGCTTTATCTTTAGTAAAGGGACAGCAGGTCTTCTATTCCTTCAAGAATATCCCTTAGCATAAAACAAAATCTATACCTGAATGCATGGTTTCTGCCTAACCACTAAAAATCCAGTTTCAGACTCCATCCATAATGTATGTTTATGTACATCAAAACAGCTGCAAGCCTAGCTCTCATTTGCTTTTTCCTTCCGAGCAATTTGGAACACTCATTCAAACGTAGGGATTTACATGCCTTCTGAGATTAAGATAGTGTATCACTAATTAATATGACAACATGGAAGAGAATTACAAGAAAGGCTGATTTTAAAGTCTGGGGAAGTTGAGGAGTTGTACTAGAGGTAAAGTAATTGTGTGAAGTCCAGAATAACAGACTTCTGGCATTCTCCACTGCTGTCCTTCTGTGCCAATCCAAATAGCACTCTCTCAAAAATCCCAGTTCATTTTTGTCTTATGTGTTTCAATTTCTGGCTCTTGGTGGTGGTTGTTCTACTTTCCCCTTTCTGAGCTAGAAATTCTGCAAGGGACAGGTAGGAAACAGTCTGAAGTGATAGACAGAAAGGACTGGTTTCTGCATTTCTTTAATTTCTCATGGTGCTGTTGGCAGTTCTTGACTCCTCTTTCTTCTGTGCTACATCTAGTGCAGCTCTTGAATGTTACTAACCATTTCCAGAGACTGATAAATATTCTTGCAGTACATGCTGGTGGCTGTCATTGTGCTTCTATCTTCCCCCAAGTCTTTCAGCTGCCATCAAGTGTATAGAGAACACAGCATTGTGTGGTTATCTCACAGCCTGTTTGAACCAATTTGAGAACATTTGATCAAGCCATTTGTCACTTCTTCAACTTCATGTGGTATTGCTGCTGCAAGGTCACATGCTCTTAGGAGGAGCAAGATGTTTAGAAATTCTCTTTTCAGAAAGCTTCTGGGATTCTCTGTTTCTACAACTAGAAGCTTAAAAAAATTGAATATGCTCTTTGAAAATAATTTGAGATTCTAATAGCATGGGCTACAGTATTGGCAAAGACTGACAGTAGTCTGCTGTCTTGCAGCTTATCTCTAATGGCAACTGTAAAGGCTACTTTCTTCTAGTTTTTATAGATTACTTTTTTTTGACAGAGTGGAAAACTAAGCAGAGAACTTGATTTAGTAAGCCACCATGTGAGAACGCGGCTGGATGAACTAAAACGACAAGAGGTGGCAAGACTAAGAATGTTAATTAAAGCTAAAATGGATTCTGTTCAAGGTAAGAATACGAAGTTTAACTAGGTGAGTTAACAGATGGGGTTGCGTTGGACAGATGTCCAGAATGTAACAGTTATGCTTTCTTTGTTGGCAACATAACAACCGTAATCTGAAAGTAAGAGTGTCCTTTCTGACCTGGCCAAGGGACAGTAAATATACATCTTTATAGGAAACTGGAGAAAAAAGCCATATATTTTATAAAAAAAACAACTTGATTCTGGCAGTGGATTTTTCAGATACTTCTAATCCTTTCTCATTATTTTTTGTTTTTGTAGCGCATCAATTTATACATTACTCACTGAGAACTAGGAACATATACTAACCAGGCTGTTTCAGAATACAAGACAAAGACAGTGTTTCATGTTTTTGCAGGGTGGAAAATTATTTTTTATAGTCAGTTTTCATTTTCTTTTTTTAAATCCCCTTTCCACCAATAAGAACTATATTACAGGTTTATAACAGACATTAAACATTTAAATTCAGAAGGTGATTTTTCTTTTTGAGGAAATTTGAAGGTTCTGGATGAAAGAAGAACATTTGGGGTGAAAAAATTATATTTTCTTTCACTTGCTAATGAAATTGCTTGAACATATGCAATGTCTTTAAAAGAATAAAATATACAGGCTTCTGAAGAATCTGATTGGTGTATGTTTGTTTTGGAAATGGTGCTATCCCTTTTCATTCATTGCTGAAGAATTGTTGAAGTTTTCATTTAGAACTAAATATAAAATTCTTATTAGGTGTTACTTTTTGAAGATAATTAGTTGCCCTTAAAGATCATAATATTGGATTGCATGATCTTGTATCCAAAACTGTTTTTCACAACGAAGCTTGAATAAATAGGACTTTATTTACGTGTTCAGATTATTTTTTTTTGCTCACTAAAAACATTGTCAAGTTGGAGGAAGGGATCCCACTAAATGGAATAGGTAATATATCAATTTCAATTCCTCCAAGAAAAAGGATCTGTCTTCTAGGCTAATTCCATTAAGCCAAATTTAGAGGTGGTAAATAGGCCGAAGAAATATTTGTATACAAATTTGTGTCTATGGGGATGTCAGGAAAAAAATCAGATTAATTTGGGAAAGAAGGTATTTTTAGCATACTACTACCTTTCCAATGAATTTTTTTGGTGCGGCTGTAGTACAATTAATGAATAATGATACAGCGTTTGAGAGCTTCAAGATCACCTTTCTGCCTTTACTTTTCTCTTCCTGGAAGTTCTAGTCCAGAGAGTACAGTCCACCAGTAGTTAGACAGTGCTGACCAGACCTCCACAGGAGTCAGTGCATTGCCTCACGTACCTGTCAGACCCCGTGCTTTGTCATCCTCAGGCAGTTTTTTAGCTGCCGAGAGCTTGGTCTCACGCTCCTATTGCAAGCAAACAGTCCAGCGACATCATGTTGACACTCATGGTGAGCTAGTTGACAGCAGCTCACGATACCTAGTTGTATTGGTAGTAACTGTGTACTTCAATTTATTTTTTAGTGATTTAATCAACTAATTAGTTCTAGCCCTCTCCATTTCCGTAAATCAAGAGCGACTAACAGAGCATGCTTTAGAAAAATAGTTGGTTTTTCCTACAGCAGATCAAGCATATAAATACATTCTGTTGCTGTGAGAGAGCTTACATTTAGAAAGAATAAGAACAGATTATACCAGTTCAAAATATTCAGATGACTACTACTGTGAAAGAACAGGAATGAGAAAACATTTCATGAAGTTCGTAGTGGGCCCTGCCAGCGAGTACTTCACATCACATATAAATACTCTGGCCATACAGTTATAAAATACAGCTGTATCTGTACACCTATGCAAAATGTTCTCCATATAATACCATGTAATATCTTAGCCTTCTATCTGTTAAAATACAAAAAAACACTTTCTTCTCAGATTGATCAGGTTAACAAAAAAAATCACAAGACTTGAAGATAAGTTCTGTCTATGTTGTGTCCTGATTCAGATGTATTTTAAAACGTTTGCACCAAGATTTTGCTAAACTGACCAGTACAAAGGGTTGGATGACTTTATCCAAGGTCAACTCTTAGATATTACAGCAATGTGGCAAGTAAATGCTGTCAAACAGAATGAGTCGTTTCTCTGTCTTTATAAGGAATGAAGGAAAACAGGTTTGGGGGCTTTTTTTTTTTTTTAATTAAAAGAAAAAGTTTAAAATTACACTTCCAAAAAGTGCTTCATAAACAGGCTAAGTTGCATATATTTCAGAAAAAATATGATCTCACTAGGGAGGAATGATCTTTGAAATATGCCCCAGCCAGTGTTTGCTGTTTTATGGTAATACAAATACAGCACTGAGTGTGAGAGAAATAGTTTACCAAAGGATGACAAGTTCAAAATATCTTCTTTTTTTAAAAAAAAAAAACATATATATATATATATATTCTTTACTGAGACATCTAGTAAAAGCTTGTCAACGTTGTTCCCCAGAACATATCAAAATATATGCTGCTTAAAATAGCATTATTATCTAGCTTCACCAGTTAGAAACTATGGTAACAGGTAGAGAAGCTTGCCATTATAGAAATGTATTTTGTTGGTAGTGCATTCCGTTATTTACAGTATTGGATATAGTCCCTCTCATAAGGCAGGAGAAATGTTTGCAGCTTTTAGACACAGAACCTGACTCCACTGTCTTGCACTTCTCTTGCGCAAATTAAATTAGAATCTCTGCTTATCAGATTCAATATAATTTTAAATCATGTATCTGGCCAACGATGTACATACAATAAGTCATTTGCAAAATGCACAGGGCAATAGAAGAGTCAGAATTCTCCCAGTTCAGGAGAAGGATGCAAGTTGTTAGCTGTGATGCTGCATGTAACTTCAACTATCTCATTTATACGAAGAGAAGAGGAATAGAATATCTTTATCTGTGAAGCTCATATTGATTACGCATTTTCTTGCTGGAATTTTAGTGATATGGTTTAGTGAAGGACCTGTTAGCGTTAGGTCAGAGGCTGGACTACGTGATCTTGGAGGTCTCTTCCAACCTAGATGATTCTGTGAGCACAAACCATTACATTAAATTATTGTGTGGAAGGCAACACCTGACCCACTAGAATGAATACAGTGCAAATTGCTATCAAGTGTGCTGACCTCCTTCAGGTAAAGCTGCTTTGTGTTACTCTAGTTTTCTATGATAATGAAAAAATTATTCGGTCCTCAGGGAGCCTGAGGTGCTCACAAGGCACAAGCTCTTGAGTGAATGTATTTTAACTTCCTGATCTTGTTTGCTTTCAACCTTATTTTAACGTTTTACATTTGTACCTTATTCTTTCAGACACTGGCATAGACCATCAGGCTCTTCTTAAACAATTTGAGCACCTGAACCATCAGAATCCTGACACATTTGAACCTAAAGACTTAGATATGCTGATCAAAGCAGTAAGTGCTAGATATCAACTACTCTGGGCTGTTTTTTATTGGTATTATATGTTTTTTCATCTGGTAAAGGCAAACTCTTCTTTATCTACCTTTTTTTTTTTTTTTGGTAAAGGTGATACGCAGTTTTCAGTTTCAGAGAGGAGTCAGTTGTCTCCACTGCACACTTCAAAACTATTGTCAGTGTACATTACACTAAAAAGAACCTAAATTTTGGGGTCGCATCTTAACAGGATTTGCATTCATGTGCCTGTACAAACAACTTTGGGAATAAAACATGACATTCTGGGAGCAGTTGAATTAAACACGGTTTTGGTAGGGGCACATTTTCTCAAGTATATTTTCTGATTTCTATTTCTAAATGATACATGTTTCACAGAATGACAGTCATCCCTAAATTAGCCATTTGAATTTGGGGATCTGTTATGTGCATGTCAAAGACTGAAGGAGAACAGGATTTAAAATACCAATATTAGAAGTTGCACATACTGGGCATGGAATTTCATGTCCAATTAGCAGATTCAGTATCAATAACAGGCACTTTTTTTTTCCCTCCATGTTTATTAAGGAGGTACAATTAAGCTAAGCATAGCATAGCTTTTTTCAACTCCTGGAAAAAAAGTGTTTCCCAAGGGGAAAAAAAAGACACACATGCTTTAGAGAACACTACGTGTCTGAGATGGAAACAGCATTTTTGTTTTCCAAGTAAATTTGATTTTTTTTAAATGAGGTATATTTTAAACTTTCCACACTTGGATTTTTTTTTTTGTCCTGGGAGAACTTCACCTCAGTTTTCTGTAAAATTATTTTAATATATGTATTTATATATATGCTTCTTACCATTTCTGAGCATCGCTTCTGGAGAAATTCTACTTGGTTAGGAGAAGCATATGCTCAGCAGGACAGTTATTTCACTTACATCATTTTTCTTGTCTTCTCTCATCAGCTAAGATACTGTCAGAGTGTAAAGGGTATTTTGGGGAGAGGAAGTATTCTTTGTTTCAGAATTATTTTTGAAAAGGTACAGTGAATCTGAAAATTGAAATGTAAACAATGGACAGACAATATCAGGTATGAACATATAACTTTGAAAAGCACCAGAATACCACAACATCCTTTAATAGCTTGACCTATCTGAAAATAATGCAACTCTAAAACCCATACAAGTACTTATCAGAAGTTCTCCCCTCACACCTTTCTCTCTACATAAATGGCTTTGTTGATTTAGTCTGTAATAAACTACTGCATAGTAACTCCCATTATTAATGGAGGCACTGTTTTCATTAAGCTCTAGGGTAAGTTACAAATGGTCTTATGCTGCAGTAAACAAGGACTTAATGATACTATTTGAAGCTGTGTTTAATTAACACATACTTAACTTGAGTTAATTTATTATTAATTGATGAGAAAGGACACCTTGATACCTCCTTACGCAAAAGTTGTTTAAGCAGTTGAACCTTTGCAAATTAAATGCTGTGAAAGTAATAGAGGGAGTGAAGAGAGATGTTTATGTATCCCTGTTGTGTGAAAGGGGACCACAGACTACTCTACCTTGTGTTTAAAAGGGAAATGGCAATATTACCGGCCTTGTCCCTAGACCTGAACAATGCAGGGATTTATATAATCATATATAGTGTGTTAATGTAATTATGTGGCATAATCATGTATACGTATCTATATTTTTAGGCTACAAGTGACCTGGAGAATTATGATAAAACCCGCCATGAAGAATTTAAGAAATATGAGATGATGAAAGAACATGAGAGGAGAGAGTATTTAAAAACACTGGATGAAGAAAAGAGGCAGCGGGAAGAATCCAAATTTGAAGAGATGAAAAAAAAACATGGAGATCACCCTAAAGTTCACCATCCTGTAAGGCTACAGTCTGTTCTTACATATTTGTAAGGAAACTTTCCTGTCCAGTAAGAAAAAGCTAATAAAGGGAAGGGCTTATGCTGTTTATTCTCAGGATTTGCTTCTTATTGATGTGGGAGCAGAGTGGGGGAGGAGCACTGAGAACATTAGAAAATCCACTATATATACTCACCTTTTTTTCTTGTATTTGGTGGTAGAATTATTATTTACAAATAAGCTAAAATTTACAAGGAAGAGGCAAGAATAGTATTCAAAACAGTAGGAATGCCTTCATGATATACTGGACCTGTAAGGAACTAATGCAGAGCACCATTTTCTCTAGAAAGGGCAAACCTATGGAACTCCCTTGAGCTGTTGTTTGCAGATAAGTCTGCGTGGCCATGGCTGATTGTACAGGCATTCCTTTCCACAGAATATGCATTTTCTTGATACTCCCTTTTTCCCTGGGCCTTTCTGTCTAAAGGAAGTATGTGACCTGTGTATAAGGAAATTGAAGTAAGTTCAATTGATTCTATTTGTAACATGACTAGTCAGGGGAAAAAAGAAAGAGCCTTTCAGAGAAACCCTAATGCAAAGCCAAGACAGTAAAATTACACTTAATCATCTTTTGAATAGTTTTCTTTGTAACCAATCTACAGGGAAGCAAAGATCAGCTGAAAGAGGTATGGGAAGAAGCAGATGGACTAGATCCTAATGAATTCGACCCCAAAACATTCTTCAAATTACATGGTAAGAGGTTTGGCTTAATTTAATTAGCGAGTGTTGTCACTGTTATATTCTGCTGAAGACATATATCCAGCATGTTTGTATTATGCTAAGAAGTCTTAAAACTCAAGCAATTTGAATGAATCCAAAAATGTATAGAGAAGATAGCTATGTTACTGCTTGAAAGTTTGCTGTGGAGTCAAGTGGGGTCTAAACACTGAAAATGAAATTTTGTTGAAGTACTCATAAAAGCAGAGAGCAAATAACCAGAAGGAGTTGCTCAGGGAATTCTGGGCATTCACAGGTCTGTCCATAACTAAAACCTTGTTCACACACTGTGTGCTAGGAATAAGTCTTTAGAGGTGTGTGTGTTTGGGAAAACCTGCTTTCTCGATACCTCAGCAGATGAGTGCCAGACACCCCTTATCTCTGGGATGGTCAAAAAACACCAAGACTCTAAGAAGTTTCAAGACTTCCTTAAAAAACACAACTCCAAACGCTCCCTGATAGTTGCTTTATGTTTCTGAGCAGTCTGCAATTAGAACAATGAAATAATAGGAGAGACAAGTATGCATCTCAATAGCCATTTTTCTTTAAATATGATTATATATGTAACCTTATATTTTGACATGGTTAAATGCTTCATAATAAAGTATCCTTAAGCAGAACCCACCTGGCACTAGACACTGAAGGGTTGAACAGTACAAAAAATTTGACTAATGCCAATGATAAATTAATTGAAGGAATGTTCTAGCTTGGAGTCTAACCTTTTATCTTGTTTTATTTATATATTATATTTAGATATTAAACTTTATTCCTTCTCTCTAGAAAGAGATCTTGAAATGTTGTTTTTTGAAAAGTTTTGATAACTGTTTTATGCAAGTCTTACTAAGGCAGCAGTAAGGCAAAATAACCTTTTGCCTTAAAGCTGAGTGTATCAAAAACTTTGAAGCAATTAAACAAATATTGCATAACAGCACTTATTTGAAGTAGACGTTCCCTTTCAATTTCTGATAGCAGTAACAATATAGCTATTCAGAGTAGAAGGCATACAAGGTGGATTGTTGCCAAGTATTCTCTTTGCATTGTTCATCAAAACTAACTTTACACTGATCTTTTCTTAAGCACTGCACATTTATATAAATTTTGCACAACACTTTGTTGTTTTTTGGAGAGTCCTACTGCTGGTTAACAATGTTTATCTACTGACTTATGTTATTCCTGGATCTGTTTACCAATGTAGATGTTAAACTGGGACAAGTTGTTCTCAGCAATATTTTCTGGCAATTACACTGGTTGCAGTCCTCTTGTGACCTATTTCAGTTCCCTAATCTAACAACTAGGGAGAATGTGCCAGACTTACCTAACCGGTGGTTAACAGTCGGGTAACCAAAACCAGCAATACAGTTCAGCCAATGCCTGGTAAAAACCTGAAGAGAAAAACTGACATATGAAAACAGCATCTTGTTAGATGTGGTTTTTAATCTACATGGGTGCGTATTCAAATCCATGGAGAACTATTAGATGTATTACTTTCTGTACATATTCAGTTTGTGTTTTCAACACTTCTTATTTTAGATGTCAATAATGATGGCTTCCTGGATGAGCAAGAATTAGAAGCCCTGTTTACTAAAGAGGTAAAAACAGTACCAAAACTTTACTTGTTTCAAAAAATGCTTGCAAGAATCTCTGTATTTTCCCCAAGTATATATGGAGGCTTTGGACTACAAATGGGAATACTCATGTAGAAATGTATGAAACCTACATGTTTCTACACCATTGTAAAAACATAGGAGCAGGGAAAATAAAGTAGTTCAAAGAAAGGACTCGGACACCAGAGATGTATTGCTCATGTATTCCTCTGCTACAAGCTTATTAATTATGAGATTTCATAATTAACCTGCAGAACAGCTGTACCTGTACAGTTTGCAGTGCTGAACTACACACCTGCTTTGGCTAGATGTAGCTTGGTAGAGGTTCTGAAGCTGAGTAGCTGCGTGCACTCAGTGCTAGTCATAAGCCTATAGAGAGAAAGAGGGTCACACACAAACACTTAAGCTGAAATTTTTGACAGAGTTGAAATGAATTCATTTGCCTCATCAGATGTATACATACAGTGAAGGACATGTTGCGCACTGCAGAAGTGGCTACAGGTATTTCACATCATGTCTGTCTAGCTAGTTTGGAGCACATGGACATCTAATAAAGTAGGCAAACCCTAAGTGTCTTTAGGCCTTGGTTCCTTCTCTGTAAAAACACAAGTATTAATGGTACTTTGCCTCTAAGAGTAGCAGCACTGTACTGAGATTCTGCAGTGATGGGAGCTGCAGAAACAATGAGTGAAGAAAGGTTCTTGGCTTAATTTTTTCAGTAGCTTCTGTCATGTCATAGCAGGAAAAAAAAACAAACACACAGCTTCCCATTCAAAGATCCATTATTATTATAGCTGCAACTAAGTAGTTCAAGAGTTTTTTCTAGATTTCACAAATCAGGGAGTAAATATACTATGCACTGTATATACAAGCTGATAAACTCAAACTACTGTAAATTGTAGAAGACATGAAATTTGAAAATACAGGTTTCTAACAGTACTTTGCCATAATACCTTTCAATACTACTAGATGGCAGTCTTTTTGACCTGTATGTCCCAGCATTTTACAGTGTTGAAATTTAAAAATAAGTAGTCTGGGGACTTACTACTTATGGCTAAGAAAAGCTAAGTAGAAGCAAACAAGCATGAACTCACCAGAAGGACACTGTGCAGGAAGAAAAATGGACCATTAAGCTAAGCACTCTATTTGTCTTGTGATACCCTGAACAGTGTGAACAGTTCAGCTTACAGTGTGAACTGCATTCTCTGATTAAAAAAAAAAAGTTTGTCCTGTTTTGTAAACTCTGCCTGCTTTGAGTCAGACTTAGGATCAGACTGTGCGCTGAGGTCAATTTTATTGATGTCCAAAGCATTGAATTACAGCAGACCACATGAATTAACTGGAAACTTCATCCTTAGCAATAATGACAAGCTTATCTGTTGCTTAAATACTGCCATAAAAGAGGAGATTTATACCTATATAGACACTTGGAAAATGTTGAAGTCACATTTACAGCAGTGCCTCACATTACTGTTCCAAACATGCTCAGTGATTTGAATGAACAGCCCTTTCTCCAAAATAATACTTGATAAATTTGAATTTCAGCTAGAAAAAGTTTATGACCCGAAAAACGAAGAGGATGACATGGTTGAAATGGAAGAAGAGAGGCTGAGAATGAGAGAACACGTAATGAATGAGGTATGAACTAACATTTGATAGAGCTGCTGTTTTCCTGCTACACTGAAGAAACAGAGTCTTTCTGATGTGACAGGTTGTCTAAGTACAGTGCAAGGACATGACACTGTTGTTGGACACTGCTGTTGCTAGGATTCACAAAGCTACAGTTCTCAAGTCCTATGCCTAGATGTTGAGGTAAATGCTTGCAGATTAGATTTATTTTTATTTAAGAAGTTCCAGAGGAGAAATTGTGCCGTAGCTTTCATCTTTTGCAGATAACCAATAAATTAGAATAGAAATTCCTTGTGAATTTTCCTCAAACAGCAAACACTCTAAATATGCTCTTACACTTAGCAATAGGGTAAGATTTTGTGGGAAAGATAAATAAAGCAATATCTTCTTTCACATGGCTGGCCTTTGTCCCTTCAGAAGAGGCCTGAGAGCTAAAGGCATTACTTATGGCAGTGAATACCAGTGTTGGTTCTCTCTCTTTTTTTAATGCTCAGGAAACAGAGGAAAGGGAAAAGGATGTTTTGAACCACCATTTTTTCCACTTGTATTTTTTTCCTCTATTCAACTATATTCCTTAAGGCTGAGGAATGGAGCAAGCCTAGACTCCTATTACTCGTGAAGGGAGGAATTTCCTCCCTTACCCTTAAAGGTTTCTGACATTTTGTTGTTGTTGTTTCCCTGTTCATCAGTGGAGATTACTCTGACTCAGAATCAAAAAAATATTACCAGAAAGCTACAAACCATTTTTCTCAAAAAAATAAATCAGACATCCTGCTATTAGTGCTGGAGCTACAACCACACATATATTTCCAATTAATTTTGAAGTAAAATAAGACTTTCTTATTTCCATTTTTATTAAACTACATGAGTGTGTGAGAAAAGTTTTTAGAAGTTATTGCAGGCATTCATTTGAAAATTGGACAGTTTAAAAATAAAATGGTTGTATTTGATGCTATTTACATAATGAATAATTTTAAATGTTGTCTCCAGCAAAATTCATCCTTTAGGTTGAGTATGATTTTTTTTTCTTCTAATAGGTTGACGTCAACAAGGACCGACTAGTGACTTTGGAAGAGTTCCTGCGAGCTACAGAGAAAAAAGAATTTTTGGAGCCAGATAGCTGGGAGGTAATGAGAATGTGTTCCAAGTGCAACATACTGCATTATTACCATCACTCTAACCGGGAAACCAACTGGCATGTCTATGACCTTTCCCTCTTTTCAGTCTTGTTTTGGTATGTGTGTGTGGTTAAATGCCTTAGCAAAATGCAACGCACAAAATTTAACACTAATTTAACACAGATGTAATCTTTGTGGTCCACACACAAGGAGAAAGTTTTGCGCCACCTCGTGGAGTCTGAGATCTTTTTCCACTTGCTTTTTCAAACACAGAATGGACATTTAAGATATGAATCAATTTTGAAAGAGGATTAGAGCTCAGCTGGAAGCAGGATTTTTTTCTCCTAACTCTAAATACGTTGTAGGGTTTTGCTAGGAAAATAGCTGAGAAATAGCAATTTTTGTTTTTTCGAGTAAGCATGCTAACCCTTTCCGTCGTCATTTAGTGACATCCAGTGAATTGTACAATTCAGCTAATAATTTCAATGATAACGTAATGAAAATAGATATGCATTCCTGCCTAGGTATTCATGTTTGTTTGTATTTTCTTGCAGACACTAGATCAACAGCAGCTCTTCACTGAGGATGAGCTGAAGGAATTTGAAAGTCATATTTCTCAGCAGGAAGATGAACTTAGAAAGAAGGCAGAAGATCTTCAGAAACAGAAAGAAGAGCTACAGAGGCAACATGACCAGCTTCAGGCTCAGAAACAAGAGCTTCAGCAGGTACATTTAGGAGAACAGTGTTTTTCTTCTCCCTTCTCATTATCCTTATACAGAAGCTGTAACAGGTAATGACAATCCCCAGCTCTGGAGCATCCCTTACATTGATTTCTCATATGAATCTCAGCTGAATTCTAAATATCACTAGTATTGCAGCACATCATAGTCTTCTTTATTTCAAATTATAGCAAACTGTAAAACTAAGCTGTCACTTGCTCAGGCAGGAAGGAAAGGACGCCATCCAGAGGAACCTTGACAAGCTTGAGAGGTGGACCTGTGCAAGCCTCCTGAAGTTCAGCAAGGCCAGGTGCAAGGTCCTGCATCTGGGCTGGGGCAATCCCAAGCACAAGTACAGGCTGGGCAGAGAATGGATTGAGAGCAACCCTGAGGAGGAGAACCTGGGGGTGTTGATGGAGGAGAAGCTTGACATGAGCCAGCAATGTGTGCTTGCAGCCCAGGAAGCCAACCACATCCTGGGCTGCATCGAAAGCAACATGGGCAGCAGGGCAAGGGAGGAGGGGATTCTCCCCCTCAACTCCGTTCTTGTGAGACCCCACCTACAGCACTGCATCCAGCTCTGAGGCCCCCAGCACAAGGATATGGATGTATTGGATAGTATTGGATGTATTGGAGCACAAGGATATGGATGTATGCTGGGGCCGGTCCTCTTTAACATCTTCCTCAATGATCTGGACGAGGGCATTGAGTGCACCCTCAGTAAGTTTGCAGATGACACCAAGTTAGGTGCGTGTGTCGATCTGCTCGAGGGTAGGAAGGCTCTGCAGGAGGATCTGGATAGGCTGCACCGATGGGCTGAGGTCAACTGCATGAAGTTTAACAAGGCCAAGTGCCGGGTCCTGCACCTGGGGCACAACAACCCCAAGCAGAGCTACAGGCTGGGAGATGAGTGGTTGGAGAGCTGCCAGGCGGAGAAGGACCTGGGAGTGATAGTGGACAGTCGGCTGAATATGAGCCAGCAGTGTGCTCAGGTGGCCAAGAAGGCCAGCAGCATCCTGGCTTGTATCAGAAATAGTGTGACCAGCAGGGCTAGGGAGGTGATCGTCCCCCTGTACTCGGCTCTGGTGAGGCCGCACCTCGAGTACTGTGTTCAGTTTTGGGCCCCTCGCTACAAGAAGGACATCGAGGTGCTTGAGCGGGTCCAAAGAAGGGCGACGAAGCTGGTGAGGGGCCTGGAGAACAAGTCCTACGAGGAGCGGCTGAAGGAGCTGGGCTTATTCAGCCTGGAGAAGAGGAGGCTCAGGGGCGACCTTATCGCTCTCTACATGTACCTGAAAGGAGGCTGTAGAGAGGTGGGGGTTGGCCTGTTCTCCCACGTGCCTGGTGACAGGACGAGGGGGAATGGGCTAAAGTTGCGCCAGGGGAGTTTTAGGTTAGATGTTAGGAAGAGCTTCTTTACTGAAAGGGTTGTGAGGCATTGGAACAGGCTGCCCAGGGAGGTGGTGGAGTCACCATCCCTGGAAGTCTTCAAAAGACGTTTAGATGTAGAGCTTAGGGATATGGTTTAGTGGGGACTGTTAGTATTAGGTTAGAGGTTGGACTCGATGATCTTGAGGTCTCTTCCAACCTAGAAATTCTGTGATTCTGTATTAGAACAAATGCAGCGGAGAGCCACAAAGATAATCAAAGGGCTTGTTATCACAAACAAAGGTAGTGATAGGATGAGGAGTAATGGTTTTAAACTGAAAAAAAAAGGAGAGATTTAGATGAGATACTGTGAATAAATTTATTACGGGGGTGATGAGGCACTTGAACAGGTTACCCAGAGAAGCTGTGGATGCCCCATTCCTGTGTTTAAGGCCAGGCTGGATGGCACTTTGAGCAGCCTGGTCTAGGGGAGGGCATCCCTGCCCATGGCAGAGGGGTTGGAATTAGATGATCTTTAAGATCCCTCCCAATCCAAACCATTCTGCAATTCTATGAAACAGTGCAAGTGTATCACCTCAGTAGTTTGCCCATTAACCAAGATTTTACATAATGACTGCGTATGTTTCTTTTAAGTGTATTACTCACTTATGTCACTCACATAGAGAACGTAATGTCACAGAGTGAAGCTTTAACTGTGTTTTTGTATTTTTCACCAGGTTGTAAAGCAGATGGAACAAAAGAAACTACAGCAAGGAAATCCTCCTGCAGGACCTGCTGGAGAACTGAAGTTCCAGCCCCGTATGTATCTTGCTGTGTAGATAGACAAAATTTAAGATCTCCAATATAAGAGTCATTAAGAAAATATATTTTCTGTTGAAACTTAGTATACTGTAGTTTTAATTCTCTTCATAGAGATTCATTAAATTGTCTTTAAGGTGGAAACTGCTTTACAGCAGTTTCAGTTAACAGCATCAAATGGACAGAGAGGAAGGATTGCAGTTCATTGGAGTGTTTTGCCTGTTAGCCTAAAAATAACATTATCTAGGATAACTAAGATTTGAGCGTGCAGAGGAGAATAGGGACATGAAAACCATCAGGTCTGTCTGATATCCCATAGCTTCATTACCAATGCAGACAGGTGTGTTAAAGATAGTTTGCCTTGTGTATGCTACTCGTATATTACAAGTATATTACAGCATGCAAGAATGTGAAGTTACAGCAATTTGAGTTTCACTGATTGTTGTACAATCCTGCTGTTGATCTTGGATGTCTGCACAAGGACTGATGTTGATGCAGCTATGATTTCATGGCTATCTGTAGTTCAGTAGCTAGATGAAAGCTGCCTGCTATTCTGCTAGCTCCTGAAATTTGAGATTGTGATCCAGAATTGCAATCCCAGGCTAAGCCTGCAGGAAAAAAAAAAAAAAAAAAAATCAAAAAACATTTAAATGCTTTCAATCTGTCTGTCTTCTGTGGTGAACTTATCTGCAGTTGGGCACAATATGCCATGACAAGTTTTAGATAGCATGAGCAATCAATTACTTCAACAGCTATAGAGGATAATTAAGTCCTAATGAGTCATTGCATACGATCATGGATGACTAAAGAAAGTGGTCAGGTATATTTTAACACTTCTTATCCTCTGCTTTCATAACTTTTTCCTCCCCCTTGAGAAAGGTTGAAAATAACACTTTTTTTGGCTTCCATGTTCATATGTTAACATTGTAAGTATAGCTCGAGAAATAAACAGTCATCTCAAACATAAGGCTTTGGGCTATATCCAGACAGCCTTTTGAATACTGGAAGGTCTTAACTGGTCCTGCAGGGCCAACAGTAAGATTAAAAACCTTAAATGCTATATTCAGTGATTACAGCTCACTTGGCTGAATACCCTGAAAATCTACCCCTAAGTTATTCAATTTTGTGAGCAGAGCAAGAAATAATCAAATTTGAGTACCAATTTCACTTTATCTTGATTTGCTTCAAAGCTGCCTGTGGCTAATTTCAATTTATGACCCTTAGTTATGAGAGCCTCTCCTCCTCTCCCTTCCCCTCCCCTCCATTAACATTTCACTGGGCAGATGCCCAGGGACTTGCTGTAGCAATACATCTTATAAGAGTGGCAGTATTGTAACAGATAGTGTTCTTAATACCTGTATTATTTTATGTAAAAACTTTTTGCAGAGACATTTGGTTAGGTATCCTAAGCTTTCATTGCATTAGTCAGAACTAGTCAGTACTCATTCACTGAATTAGGTAAATCCAAACTAGGAAAATTACCCTTATTCCAAGGTAGGCAAAAGGAGAAAGCTGTAAGGATTGTCAATGCCATGATGGGTAAAATATAGGAACAAGACATTTTTTCCCAAGCTTCCAACATTGGGAAGAAAGGTTTCACAAACATGTAATGTTTTAGAAATAACAAATTAATCTCCCAAAAGCCAATGTGTTGTGCAAATAAAAGCACTTTACATAAAATAGAGATAACTAGCTATTTAAGAGTAAACTCTGAATATTGTAATTTTGCAGTCTGTTGTGTAATCTCAGTCTGATTTTGTTGTTAGTCACTAACAAAATCCTAGCTTCCATTTTCAAACAAAAGGTTTTATTTGATTGTTACAATACTAGAAACATTTTCTTTGATACTTTGAACATATGGGGCCAGCTTAATTGAAAAGTTGTAAGTAGTTTTATTCTTGTTTTACAGCTGGGGAGCACAAAGTTGGAGATGCACCAAAACATCCTGCAGGAGATGACCAGCCTTTACCACCAGGACATGTTCAAGAACCAGTTGCTAGAACTGATCAAGTTCACCCTTAACCACTCGTGCCTCAACTTTATAGCATCTTTATTATTTTGGGGGGAGGGTAAAAGGTAGGGAGGGAGGGGAAAAAAATAATCAGTGAAACAAACTCAATTTTCTTCCCCAGATTATAAAATCATCAGGAATATTAGAGATTAAGTATTAGACTTGAATCATAAGTTAAATGAATTTATTTCCAATCCATCAGTGAGAAAGGCAACAATGGGATCCTTTAGAGTATACAATGGAGGAGGTAGTTAATGAAACTATTGATTTTAAAGGTTTTTGTGGCCAAGAGAGCTGTTGCACTTTTTTTTAAAAAAAAAAAAAAAAAGTCTGCCATGGTGTGTTTAGGCACAAATCAGGATCTTTTCAGAGAAAAAACAGGAACTGGCCTGAATATCAAGCTAGGTCTTGTTTTATGAAGAAACTCCTTCCAGAAGTGCTAAGAAGCAATGCAGGGAGAAACAGAGACCATAGGTGAAGGTCCACCATTTCCAGTACTACCAATCACTTTCTTGAGACCAAATAAAAATCAAATTTCTTACACCTAACTTTACAAAATTTGCACTTTCTAAAATCCAACCACCACAAAAACGCATGGAATACGGAATATTTTTCATGTTTACAGAAGCCTGAAAATTTCACTGTAAGCCTTCAAAAGAAATACTCAACTTTGGGTGTATTGGTCTGAACCGTCCTTGTTAAGATTAATTCTGTGTAGCAGTTGTATACTGAACTGGCTCTCGGGACAGTGCTTTTGTCCCTGTTTCTTTCATCAGGTGCCAGCTGATCTCAAAATTTTGCATGCTATTAAATAAGCTTTTTATGTTGATGGAAATATTGTGCAAGACAGAAAGAGACTCACTGTCTTCTTCTGTACAGATTATCCTACCTCCTGTGATAATACCAGATTTTTTTCAGAATGCACCATATGCTACAAAAAGCTCTTCTCAGACATGAATTTTTGACTTGTTAAGAGTCTCACTATTAACGCTTATTAGTCTTTAAGCAGTTAGTTGATGTAAGTTTATGAAGTGTCCTGAAACAAGGGTGCTACTAGATTGTATGATTTTGTTATTGAACCAGGATAGCTCCCTCATATTGTAAGCCAGAATTTTTCAAAAACCACCACCACCAAAACACACTACACCACTACAGAACCACTGCAAAAGTTGATTTACCTGGGGGTTTTACTGTAATGTTGAATAGCTATGTGATTGTCCTTGCTTGTCATCTACTGAGACTACCCTAAGGTATAAACCCTGATTGTTTTTTGTTTTTGTTAAAAATGGATTGTTCTGACTGTATAACACTGGCTTTGAAGTGACACACCTTAGTACACACACCTTAGCAAGCATCCTTTGAATTATCTTCCTGTTAACAGCAAGTGGCAGTCGGAGCTCATTTGGGTTTTGAGCAAAGAAGCAGAGGCCAGGCCTGTATTATGAAAATTATGAAGAGATGTTCCTCTTAGAAAAAGAATCAAACGTTTTAAGCAAACACAAAAGAGATGGGCAGCAATTACTAACATTTTGTATAGTCAGTTGAGAAGTTTCTCACTAAAGAGTTGTGACTGGTAGAGGCTAGTCATATTCCATACACATTTAATGCTTCCATCAGGATTGAGCACATTCATGTCTTTCACACAATGTAATAGAACTCACTGCTAGAATAGATTAGGTTTCTTTATCTGTTTCATCTTAATTGTCATGTCACATTTCCTTTATTTATACCACTCAAGCAATTAGGCTTTACCTTTTTTGCTATTGTTCTATTTGCAAGTAGTTCGCTTTTTAATTTAGTTCAAAAAACAAAACAGTCTCCACTGTTTGTTACTTCCATGTAATTCTAACATCAGTTTAATTATGTCTTTGCCAGGAGACTGAAATACCTTTCAACAACCTTATCTGTTTGCTAAGAGGCCCAGATATAGTTACAGCTACAACCAGAGTAACAGCGCTTCTCAGTGCAGGGTCCTGGCTTTGGGGTTGTAGCCTGACAATTAGGAGCAGAGCAAGGAAGGAAAACAGAGGGTGAGTTATTCAAACATCATGGAAAAGGTGATGGGAATTTTTTTCTTCCTGTCTCACATGGAGGTTTACAAAGGAAGAATGATACAGCCACAGATGTTTGTAGAGAATCAAGGACTAAAAACTTTGATCTGAAAACATTTCTACCATACAAGTTATTTCTTCATGTTACAACAGCCTCATAAATGAATGCTGTTATATGTGATGCAGTATATGCTCTCAAGTGCTTGCCACAGCTCAGGCTTTGATTTCAGCATAGTATCTGTTACATTTCCATTGTAAAAACCTGACATAGGAGAAGAGCATTATATCCTCAGTACCCTGTTTACTTTGAAACATCCAGAGAGCTTTGTCAAGAACCACTGTAACATGGGTGCTGAACTCATCTTCTGCTTGCTGCAGTGTTGTGAGTGTTGGTGGTGATTGAAGCAGCTGCTTAAGAGAAGCCAGAGCTTTCATTTGTCATTTCATGGGTTAGTAAGAGTTTCTAGTTTTACATTTCAGCTAACCACAGAGGTGCATTCAGCATAAAGCAATGCACGCCTTTCCTTCAACTGCTGTCTGGTACTTAAGTGTTCAGAGATGTTCTTGTCAGTGTTAATTTTAGTAGCAGGCTTGCATTTTTAACAATATGCTGTAGTCTTTCTGCTCATTTTTTAGAATTAGAAGTCTTTTTTAAACATTAGAATTGTTGATTGGATTCATCTCTAACAATAATCAAAGTTCTAGTCCAACTATTTGCCCTAAATTATGTGGAAGTCAACGCCTTAGTCTTCAATAACACTTAAGTTACTGAACCCCTAACTGAATAGACTTTAATTTTGCTGCCTAGATGTTTTTGAGATGAGAGCCCAGATTACAGCTTCATGCGTGTTTGCCCAACTCAAAATTCCGTATGCATTGTTACCTCTTCCACACATCTGCGTAGATAGCGAGAACTGAGTGGCCATTCTCTCAGAAGATGGTCCATCATGTCTGCTCTATCAGCAGACAAGCTTGACCTGATACTGCCTATCTTCCTGCGTGAAGGAAGGACATTCTTCAGGCCCAAGCTAAAATATGTCTCTGTTTGAGCACAATACAGTCCAACTATTTTTGTGGATTCATTCTGAAATACAGTTTAACTAAGAGTTGTCTCACTGTATGGAACACCTGCCACAGAGGTTATGCAGTGTGTTAGAGTCACACCTACACATGAACTGTTGAACTGATGTGATGCTTTTTTAAATGCGTCTTGTTTTCAATGATGATTTCTTCTTTTAATTAGGTTCTCTCTTTCATAAAAGAGACTAAAAGTATTGTATTATTCACTTAAAGCACGTTTCTGCCACGGTACTGATTTCTCAGGAGCTGTTTAAAGTTAAACAAAATCCTCACTTACAGCGGAGTCAGGAAACAGAAAGCTATAATCACAGAAGCAAGGGACTGGAATACCTTGGGCACCAGCGCTTTTACCTGTACTTTACTTTTCATTTAGGAAGTGATTACAAGAAAACTCAATGTAACTTCATGCAGGCACCAGTTCCAAGACAAAGATGCAGAGGTCTGGTTTTGTACTTGGCTGGGATTTCACTAGGAGGATGAAGGGGTAAGATTTAGTCAGTGGTGTACAAATTCGTATTTTTCAGTGCAATATATGTAGAAAAAAGCCCCACTCAATACTTTGTATTGAATAGTTTTTAACTGGATTAAACTGAAACTCAGCGCAGTGACAGACGTCTAGTGTTTTATTTTTAAAAGGGTGAGAAATGGACATCCAGGGAGCACGCTGCTCTGCCTCCTCCTATGGGTCAGCTGGGGTAAGAGGGTCTGGGGGCCAGGGAGGGGCTGTGCCAGCGCCATGCCCACCTGGGGGAGTCTGTCAATGCAGGATTGAGACAGTCCCCAAGCTGTTCCCAAGGGAAAACAGGTGGTGGTTCAAGGTGCTGACATTGTGCCTGATTTCTCTTTGCTGTTACAGGGTTTGTGTAGGGGGTGTAGGCAGCTGTGGCTGGGCAGGCTTTGGTCTGTGGGCAATGGTACAAAGTCTTTTGGTGGCTTAGATCTTGCCTGTATAATGAACTTCCCTTTCCTGCTTGTCCTGCATTTTTCCTTTCTGGAAAGATGTGAAAAAGATTTTATAAGAAGCTAAGTACCTTTTGTTCTTATGGGTACCAGCTGTGTCACTGCAATGTCTATTCACTCACTGTTCATGTATTTAAGTGCTCGATTTTCTATATTCATAAAAATAGAAAACCAACAAATGAAACTGTAACATCATGAGAAACTCTAGATATTAACACCACACACATCTGACTTGTTCCAGAGAAATTCCAGAGAAGTTGAAATGTTTAGGAGCAGATTTTGTTGTAGATTTTTTTCTTTGCTTTCACATTTTGCCTTCAAAGCCAGGTGTCAGCCATTTCAGGGTATCAGAATGGCTGTGGCAATTGTGTATTTTGGGGAGATGCCTGGGACACGATGCTAACTGCAGCCATACAAAACTTCCATTTTGTAAATTTATTTTGAATAATAATAAAAAAAATGCACAGTGGCATTCTGCAAGGAAGTGAAGCTCTGAGCTAAGGAGTGTCCTTTTGTAAGAAATGAAAAATAGGTAGCAGATACCAGGAGCTCTCATTAAGGTTGGCCTTAGAGGTACATTGTGGTTTGCATCCTCAGTATCTGCTACTTACTGAAATTAAGAAGTAGTCATATCTAGCAGCTAAGTTAGTCCCATCTGAAAATATACTAAGTAACTAGAGTATGATGAGGGTTTTCTGAAAATGAACTTTCTCTTGGTACAAATAGGAAATAGGGAACTAGCTTGAGTCCCATCATTTGTGTCCACAGATAGTGAGTACCAAAAGAATTTCCAGTTACACCCATCTTTTTAATGCCTTAAAAGTGGTACTTGTCAGAATCCCTTTGTGTTCAGTAGTAACTTTTTGAAATTACAGTATCTGATGTTGTGTTCAAGAGCCTTGTATGGTAAAGTAAAACAATAACTAAGGAAAGTACTTTTTCCCCTCCACAAAGATACTCGGTTTTCTAAAGCCAGTACATTTTTCAGTACAAATGTGGAGGCGGAGCAGCACTACAGTGCTGACCTCCCCACTCTGGCGCCTTCTCCATCATTTCAAGAGGCTGTCAGTCTGAACGACTACACAGTGACTGCTGTTCAGCCTCTGTTTCAAACAGCTTCTGTTCATTCAGATGTGCATTCCTTTGACACACAATAGCTCACAAGAGTTATCTTCTAGGAAACTGCCTACGGAGCTATTTCTGTGTTATAGGAAGTGACTGTGTTTAAGATCTTTCCCCTCTAATACCTCATTTCACACCTTCCCATTAGCCTATAACTGTTGCCAATAGAGCACTAAGAAGAGGACTTCAGTTCCTATGCTCTGTACCCCTGATGACACTGGAAAAAGTGGGATGGAGATACAGGCAGCCCTCTACCCTGTGCATCATACCAGGCAGCCCTGCTGCATGAATTCAGAGCCCATCTAGCAGGAGAGGATGAATTATTCAGCTATGGAACAGAAGTCTATGCAAACTTGTACGTATGGATATTTCCACAGTCACAAAAAGACACTAGATACTTCAGTAGCAATGAGCGAAGCTCCTGAGCCTGCATCTATACTAGAGACTGCGCAGACCTTGCCAGTGCATTTAGTACCAGGGAGAAGTGCCACAACATCTGTTAGAAAGCAGAACGCTTTCTCACGTGATCAGCGCTTACAGTTGCATACTATTTCTTCACTAGAGGGAGTCTAAGACAAGGATTACTGAGCACTCCTAAAAACAAGTCGAAAAGCAGACTGGTGGCATAATAAAATAGGATGTTGAGAACTGAATGATCCCTCAAGAGCCAAATAAGAACTGCTGCGTTTCTAAAAGGCTTTCTGTTTTTCCGTTTCCTAAGGATGCATTTCTTACAATATGCTATTTCCTTTATGAAGAAACCCTGAAAGCGCAAATGAGCACTAAGATAATGATGTTCTTCCTGAAAACAGACGTTTCCATACTGTGCTTGATCTCCAAGTACAGTACGCCACAGCTGGATCTCAACAATTTGAGAGTCACTTAGTATTTTAGACACCCCAAGATAGCAGCCAGGAAAAGATACTGCTTACATTTACAGCTGAAAACCAGAGTACTTCCAGTGTAGGAGCCTACACGTCAGACGGTGCCATAAAAATAAAAACAAGAACACTCAATGCTGCACTATTTCTGTCAAAAATACAGCTGGAGTAAGCAGATGCCAAGTCATTGTCACTCCTGACTCTGCTTAAGCAACAGCTTCTTAGAAAGTAGTTGGTAAGTGTTTTTTTTTTTTTTTTTTTTTTTTTTCATATTGGCCTTTGTTTTTCCCTTTAGGAATTCTGAACTTAAGAATTGTATATATCAGAGCCAGCTCAGGGGAAGCTAGTTTATTCAGGCTCTAGAGCTCCCATGGAGGAACAGTTACCAATGGATAGTGAAGCAAACCAGTAAAATCATGATGTTAAATATAAGAACTGGGATAAAAGAGTAGGCTGTTGTGATCAAAACCTGCCTTATGTTTATGATCAGTTTTCCTGTTTCTCTAGTTTGTCTATGGTTAGTGTTGTGCTACTTAGTATACATAAGACTACAGCTCATTTTCAACTACAATAGTTTTATTTAAGTGCACTCTACATTTTTTTTAAGCAAGGAAGAAGGAAAATCTGCTGTAAACGTTCACTTATTCATATTGACTGAGCATTACAAAATTATCAAGTACTTAATTGCATATGCTATTTATAGTCTTAATATGTATTTTTGCTATGTTCTCACATATAAGAAAATGTTAAATATAAAAACTCCGAGGTCATCATTGCATGGATCCAAGATTCAGCTAGCAGATTCACACATGCACAGACCACTAATGCAAAAAGAAAACCAAGCCTGCCCATGAAGAGGAACAGGCTCACTGACTCTTATTTCCATGCAACTCAGCCATAAAAAGGAAATCACAGAGAGCAGCAAGGTGACCTTGACATGCATCATCAGAAAATACTAGCCACGTTCACCTGACTTCAGGTGGATTAAGGTTTCCAGGTTTCCAAGGACAATCAGGTTACTATTGTGACAGGAGAAAATATCTCCCAAGAGGCCTCTCAGCAAGTTAAGGGTTCAGCTGTCTTTGCAAAACAACAGCAGTGTTTTTATTAGATGTGGTGTGAGCCACAGATCACTGACCGACAGCATACTGCTGGGTGCCACCTTGACATTTGTGGGTATTCCCACTCCGCAGTGCTGCTCCCCACATCTTACGCTCAGTGACGCACACCCAACTCAGCTGTTAGGAAGCCAAACCATTTAGGTGCGTATATGTCAGCCTGGATGTCCTTCCCCAAAGAGCCGATGTTCCAGACAAGCTGGAGAGCAGGTGCCACAGCAGTACTTGGGGGGGGGCACGGCTCAATGGCAAACGTCCTGCCAGAACATACTTCCTTTCTTCTGCCCGCAGCTAAAGAAATTGTAGAAGGCAAGGGCTGACATGCAGCCATCTGTTTCTTAAGGAATATAGCACCTTTCTTTATTTTTTTTTTTTTTAAAAAAAGCATGGTTGAAGTGAGAAAAATTATGCTGAGTAAGTAGAGAACTTTTAGGAAGATTTTGCCTTAGCTTGTAACAACTTCATTTCCTCACTGATAAGCCATGTTGTCTTCACAGCATTTGTGGATACTTCAGATTTCTGTAGATTTAGACTTCTCTTCAGCAAGAGGCCTTTAAAAAAAAGTCTTCAATCCTCTATTTGCTGCAAACAAATTTATAAGTCCTTTAATTACTTGCATGCTTTTGCTCCCCTTTGCTTACAAGTTGTGGTTTTGTTGGGCACCTTGGTGGCTGCAGTGGGGCTGTGTGACACTGCACGCCCATGTTGGCTGTTCTCAGGCTGGGTCCCACAGCTGTCTGACACTGCCCGCACAGCACCTGCCTCCCTGAGGCCCAGGGATCACCCACTGCTATCATATCCCTTTGGTCTCAGCTGCCTCGTACATGTCTCAGCATAGCTCATCTTTCAGTCTAGCTCTGTCCCAAGTGTTTCAGATACCTCTTTAGTCCTTTTGAGGACAAAAGCAGGGTTGCACTGATTATGCGCTGAACATTTTAAACAAAGAACTGCCACATGTCAGTTACGAAACAGGAGAAGAACGATGCTGGGATCAGATGCACTGCGTTCAGGTACTGCCATAGAAGTAGCTGGTAGGATGCAGCTTTACCCAAAGTGGCTCAGACACATTATCCTACCCACACCTGATGGGTTCATGTCACCAGCAGAACTTCAAAACAGTAACTCATAGCTGCTTGATATGATCTCTTGTTTATTAACAAAGAAACCTTGACACAAGTAAATTAATGCAGAAGAAGCTTCGAAGTTTCCAAGCCCCTCCCAGCAGCATGCATACTGCAGAGTGCAGGTAGCTCCTGTGGAGAGGGACAACAGTGAGCCTTAATTTCTTTTTGCTATTCACTGTAATTTCACATGTGTGTAGAAATACATGTATTTTTTTTTCCTCCTCAATCCCCTTACAGTTACTCCAAAATAGTAGCATTCAAAGGAAGTGTAGAAATGAAGCAATTGGAAGAAGCTGTTCTGAATTACCAGATTTAGGGCTTTCATCCTAAACAAGTAACAGTCATTTTAGGAAAAGTTAGCCCCAAGAGAGAAAGGCGCAAGTTTTCAAGTAACATACGATGTAATGCTGAAAGAAGCAGCAGCAGTTCTGCTAAAAGATCAGAAGGATCCACAGGGGCTTCGGTTTCAGGTACAGGTGGAAGAGGAGAACAGCGCTTTCATGGTTCCACACACTTCATGTTTCTCCAGAAGTATGTGAGCTCAACAGGGCAGAGCTTTCCACCGAAGTCATTCACGACACTCTTCAGTCACATCTTGAACCAGCAATGCCACTGACTGCCATAGGTAAGCACAGAATCATCTGCGTTGGAAGAGACCTCCAAGATCACCAAGTCCAACCTCTGACCTAACACTAACAAGTCCTCCACTAAACCATACCACTAAGCTCTACATCTAAACATCAAGCTGCTTTGCCATGCAGTAAGGGGATGGTTTCATTTCTGGAAGACTGTCTGGATTTACAAATCGGTAGGACTACAGCTTGTGTTAAAACAAGAATTTTTTTTCTACCCCCAAAGTCCACTTTAGGACTCCCAAATTTTTATCTGGCTGTGACAAGGGTGGGTGTTTCTTCATCCCAGAGTTGTGACAATCCTTTATTCTACCTCAGACACCCTCAGATGAATACCCAACTATACCCGTGTGATCACACAGGATAGCTCTTAGTAACACTATGTATTTTTCTACATAATCATCATAGCACCCACACTCAGTTCTCCAACAGTTGGTCATTTTCCTCAGAGGCCCTCAGAAGCTAAGAGGATGCAGAACATTTTGGTAGATGCTATTTAAGACATTTGGAAACCACTTCCCCAGAGAAGGCATGTTCTCTTTGCAGTGGCTATGTCCTGGCCATCCAGCTTTACATCCGTAGACACACCATGCAGCTTTACATCCATAGAAGTGTAGAGAGTTTTAAGATGGCTGATGCTAAGGAAGAGCAAAAGTGCTACTCCTGGTGAAGTTTCACAGGCTTTGTCACAAGCTATATTAATTAAGCATTAAGAATAAAATCATCCCACTCAGGTCTGATTCACATTTTCTCCCCATTTGAAACACCTACACAGCTCTGCACTTGCAAGCCAATGCATGCAAAAATAAATAAATAAAATTCAGATGCATATTTAAATCTAGCTGGAGGTCCAGATTGAGTTTGTGAACTAGAGCTAGCTTGGGAATTTCAAGTGTCTGCAGTATCTCTATTTCCCCTTGAAATCAGGGAGCCAGATCCCTTCAGCGGGTTTTAAAGGGTTTTAAGAAACTCTTACAAAATATGGAAAAGGCACAGTTATTGGCGTTTATGAAGTATTTTCTTGAAGAGATATTTTGAATGGTATGACAATGATGCTTTACCAGAAAGTAGACTGTTTGCAGAGAAAGTGCTTATACTCCAAAATTCACCACCTTTTAAGTTGTGCTGGTGTAGCTGTTTGGGGGACTGTGAGAAGGATGAGCATACAAACTTCGTAAGTCAGATTAATTTCCAAGTAAAACATAACACGTAATTACATATTTTGTTACAGAAGCCCTATAGCTGTTTATTTACTAAATTACACGTACATTTTCTTATACAGAGGACTAGAAGTTAGTATTTAAGCTGTCTAAAGAACATCACGTCTCATGCTTATTGTATTCCTCAGTGAGACTGCAACATGCTTCCTGTATAAATACTCAAAATCTGTAAACACCAAGGCTGTGAAGAGCTTGATAAATGAGTTTGACCTCCTTTTCACATTCTTATCTGCTTATCTAGCATTAGCAAACACTGTATCTGGTTCTTTTGATTATGTAGGTTTTCTAAAAGCCACAGATACTGTTCTTAGTCTGAGTGAGCCAGAGTACGAAAAACACCTGTCTTTGTGAAGTGATTCAAACCCAGCGATTACTGGAGGAGGATATAATCAAGGATAATGTCAGCCAGGAGCTACTGGGCAACTCAGATGACTGTTTCCACTTAAAATTTGTGCTTCAGGTAACTCCTACAGCTTTTACCTTTGGCAAAAACATTTGCTTTCAAAGTCATGTACAAGTAATATATAAAACCCTGGAAAAACCATCACAAAAAAAAAGGAAGATATTGCTAAGACTTCCAAGTATGTATAATACATCTTTGGGTGCTTTCCCTGTAAAGGAGTTATATTTGATTTAACTTGAAGGGCAGTAATTTTGTTCCAGGTGTAAAGAATCATTTGGGACTTATGAGTCACTGTGCAAGCATGATTCAAGACCTCAGCTGTAGCTATTGAATTAGTCCATGCAGAGTTCAAGCAGATATATTCTGTTGGTGTGGTATTTTGCCACTGAGACTTTACAGAAGTTCCAATGAACAGCTATAAACAATGGTTGAATTTAAGCTTGGATTTTTTATTTCCATGAATTGTTTTATTTCAAAGTGGTTTACTTCCCACTATTAAGTTGGGGTAAAGTGGCTGGTTAAAAAACAAACACACATAAAAGAGCCCCAAATTGATATTCTGTTATCTTTAAATCAGCCATTCCACCACCAGTTGGCTTTCTGTGAGATACCCCATCTCATAGAAACAATTTCAGTTTCCCCTCTCAAGTTCAAGATCTAATTTCATATCTACCCTACTGTAATGTTCTAGTATTGAGAAAATATTGATTTTAGGTTTTATACTCGAGAAGCATTGGCATCATACCCTTGTCTTGGGTTACTTCTCAACTAGTTTGACACCAAACTGCAGAGCTCTGACTTTATAGCAAGGTAAGTAACAGAATATTTTTTAGTTGGTGGAGGTGATAGTGAATGGGCTGAAAACAGCCTGCCCGAGACAAAAGTACTTGTGTTGATAGAGGATTCATACCTTTGGTCTTACTCCTGCTGCTGAGGTGGTGGAGTGACACACCCACCCCAAAAGAAACCACCCTTTAACAAAGAGCAAGATTTCCCAGTTTTAACACGTGCAGTAAGGTCCTATGTGTATGTACGTGCAGTATCTTAATGAGGTATTGAGGACTCAAAGCAGCAGGCAAGTCCTTTTTCTTTTGCAATTCTTTCTTTTGTAAATAACTTTCTTTTTGTAAATAATCTTGTTTTCCTTGTATTCTATTCCAGCAGCTTTCTAGAAGAAGCTGCTCTCTCTCACTTCAGCAGTCTCCTGTTGTCTCAGAGATGAGAAGATATTGGAGTTGTATGATATAAAGACTGGATGGAGCTACCTGAAGCCAACCAAGTCAAAAAATTACACCAGAGAAAGTGGATTGTATTTTTTAAATGAGTAAACTACAGCTCACTCCAAAGGCTTACAACTGTTATATTAGGATGAGAGGTTATTCATCCAGCGACATACTACGAAGAAAGCTCAAGTTTGCAGGTAAACTGTTTTATTATTTGCTATCTTTCAAAAGTTAGTTTAAATCTAGATTCTAGTTTGCAAATACTTAAATGTCTTTTAAAGCAGTTGGATAAGGGGATGAGACACTCCCCAGAGTTATTGAAGGTATTGGAGTCTTACTTAAGAGATTACATTTTTAAGTATTGCTATAATGTCATAATAATGTGGAAATCATTGAACTTTCCATCTCACAGTTACGTACCGAATGAGCTAGAGCCACTCCTTAAACTTAAAGGAATGAACTGATGAAGCTTTTCCCCTATAACTCATGAAGGATCAAATCAAACCTCTCAACTAATGCCTATCAGTATTGGTTTTACTCAAGCCCTTTCAGAACATGAATGAATTGTAAGTGCCAGCACACCGTTTTAATCAGGCATTATTCTCTGAACTGCATCCAGACTTTTCAAGTCAGTAAAAAGACATCTGTTGAATTTAACATACTTTGGCCTAGTTTCTCTGTGAGTCTATGTGAAAACCAGTGATCATTGAAAACTGGGGATGGAGAACGTACTATTCAACATGTTGTGGGCTGGTGGTAATTTGGCACTACTTTTGAAAGCACGATTATGGATTTTTCTACGAATACATTAACTCCCTTTATGATAGGTCAGTAAAAGACTGTTGCTATTGTAAGTCATTACAATTCTTCCTGCTTTGTAGGAGCACTGAAAAGGTTCTTAACAAGCTACTAATAAACTATCTCTGATTGCGAATCAGGGCCACACTAAATAGGTAAAGAACAAGTATTAGCTTTAAAATGGAACAAAGTTTTAAAAGGCCATTTCAATAACATCAGTCCAGAGCATGATTTTCTTCTCACAAAGCAAACATTACCAGAGATGTAAGAGACAAGACAGCATATTCCTTTTTTCTTGATTGCCTTCCACCAAGTTTTCTTATTCCCCTCCTTTCCCCCTTTCTTAAAAATACATAAATAAATAAAGTAAATAAAAATCATGAATTCTGGTCCTTCTAGCCAAGAAGCATCTACCACTTCAAAGAAACCATATGTCCTTACATATCCAAAGGCTGGGGAGTACATTATACTGCAGTGCTGTGTGTCTGGCAGGAACAGAAACAGCATGGGTTTTGTTAGCTGGTTTAAGGGGCCATTCTCAATTCAGCAGGAAGTAACAAATACGGACTCTGATGGCAGATCTAGTTTCATCTCCTGGGCAATTTTCACAGCAAAAAAGCAGAGCAAGAGATATAGTCCCAATATAATGTTTCTATTGATGATCAAGCTTTTGTTGAAACCTGTGTATAAACTTGATTATCTCCAATTAACATAGGAAGCAGACTCCCTCCAGCAAAGACAGACCTGCACTTAACAGTAGGAAGACCTGCGATACCACAGAAATACCTTGAATGGTAGTATTGTTCAAGTTCTGACTGCGGGTCACAGGCCCATAGCACACCGTGAAACTTGTTTTTCCCCTTCTTAAACTATTCAAGAACACAGCAGAAGTGACATACTTTGCAGGTCCATACAGTAATGAACAAAATAAGTAGAAAAATCAAACAGAGGAGTAAGAATTTATCAGGAGTAATAATATAAAAAAAAAAACAAACCACAAGAATACGCCTTACAAGCTGCATGATCACGTTCACACAGATTTGTACATATATATAAATTCATATTGAACACAATACAAAGGATGCATTGCAGGTAAATTTTGAATGTAAAGATTTCAGCTATGGATGTCCAGACAACACTTGATAGAAAAGAATCAGGAGAAAATAATGGCTACTTCCTACAGAGGATTTATAAAGATAAAAATTGCCTGTAGAAAAACATCTCTTCACTGCCTGGAATTCTAGGTAAACACTCAGCAAACACAAGCTATCCCCATGCTTGGTGAAGCCAACCATCAGTTCTTTCAAGTCAAGCCACCCTTGTGTGTTCAGCCAGTAGTATGCCTGCAGAGCATTTGCCATTCTACAAAAATGTCATTGGAACTAGTTGCGGAGAGCAATTTCTGTATTTCCTTAGGGTCTAAGCTTATCAGGATTTTATATAAAGGAAGCTCTTCTTAGAGCACACTGCTGTAATAAAACCCACACCTTTCACACACCAGTCTTCCTACTCATCTCACAGGTCTTCTTTTCCACCCATCACAGAATCATCTAGGTTGGAAGAGACCTCCAAGATCACCGAGTCCAACCTCTGGCCTAACACTACCAAGTCCTTCACTAAGCCATATCATTAAGCTCTCAATCAATAGGCATTAACCTACCAGCATTTTCCCCCCTCAAGTTTTAAAGCTAAAATAGAGCTACCAACAGCTGAAAAGAACATTGGGGAAAAAGAAAGACATTGAAAAAACTGTTCCCACTACCCACCCTCCTTGGGAGACAGCAGGAGCTCTCCAAACAGATCTCAGACCAAGTAACAAGCATTCAAGTACCTTAACAAATAGGCTTATACAAGCTGCATAACATCTGTATTTGCTCACGTTAAAAAAGAGGAAATAAAAACAATATTTTTTTTACTTACAAGACACAGCAAGAAGTTCTCAGGAACTGCAGGCCAGGAGGAAGACTTTTAACACAAAACCTGGGGAACAGCACAGCTGTTGCAGTAAAAACACCATCAAGGCCTGTTTGGGTCAGCTGCATAATCCCACCAAATTAATAGTGCTCAACGCCAAGAAGGAAATCCTGGTGCTAATGAACTCCCTGATAAACTCCCTGGGATTTAAAGGCTCAGGATGTAACAGGGGAGTCTGGTTTGAGACTTCCTTGAGTCGAGAACTCCTGCTGCCACTACTGGTAGTCAGTGGCACTCTCCATGCCTCAGCTCTGCTCAGCAATAACTGATTATTATTATAACAAGAACAACATTTATACAGTGTGCCAACCCTCTCTTTGACAGAGTAAACAACTACAAAACAATAAGCAGGTGTTTGCCACTTAAAATGGAAAATGCACGAGGGATGGCCAAGGAAAGCAATAGGGAGGAAAAGGGTGACCTACACCCCACGCCATCGCGTGGCATCAGGAGCAGTGGGACAGGATGGGAGGCTTGATGTCTCCTGCCAGGGCAGGCCTCAGCTCTGTGAGGGGAGGAAAGTGGAGATCGCCCTCTGTGGGGCCACCATTTTGAGGCCTCTGGCCTCATGTGGGGTTGCTGCCTTAAGGCTGCTACAGCAGGGGAACCGATTAGATCTCATGGAGCTGCAATCTGCATTTAAACTCACTAAGTCAGGGATGTAAAGCTGAAGGGGGAAGTGGCAAAGAGGCTGCAGGGGTTTTAGTATTTCGAGGACAACTGAGTCATTCTCCTGTGCTGATTGTTGAAAGTTACATTATGTATCAAATTAGCAGCATAAGTCAGAAAAACTTGCAGCATGCTGTCCCCCGTATGCACCCAGCAGGGCTGTGAGCAGGATGGAGGCAGCGGTATCTTCAGCCTCTCAAGAATGTCTTCTGCTCTTTTAATAGTTCTTCTTGGGGGGGGGTGTGGAGGTTTGTATCACGTATCTTTCTCCTGTTGCTGAATCAAAAATAGTACACTGAGTCATTTGTTACAGGCAGCTAGAAAGTCACCAGCCACGCCGAGCACACGTCCCACCAACCGCTCCGGTCCAGCTTACCCAAGGCCTCCTTACACAAGGGTCTTCTCACCTCTACAGCAGCTTTGTTTGAGTGAGGGCTGCAGTACTGATTAAATCCCTCTTGCTGCTGCGGCACGTGCTTTTAGCAGGTCACCAGATTACATCCTTTGATTCAAAAATCCCTTGAGATAGGTGGGAGTTTTTCTATTACCTTCCAGGAGCTTTGGGTCAGGGCTGTTGCGTTTGAGAGACCAACTTGGAATGTGGCAGCTGGCCCTGGATGAGTGCAGGGCAGCACAGAAACATGAACTACAAAGAGCATTGATCCTTCCCCTTTTAGTGGCAACACCAGTATTACTCTGAGTGCGGGAAGAGGGAAAGGTGTGTGCCAGTAGTAACCAGGAAGCCTAAAATGCAGCATTTCTGAATCTTCTCTTCTCCCTCAACCCAAACCTGAAGGGCTAAACCAGTTTCCCTTCCACAAGGACCTGCAAAATTAACGGGAAATAATCTATGGTAGTTAATTAACATCCAGTTCCTAGGAACAGGTATTTCTGTGCTTTGTACCAGAAATTATTATGAAAATTGCAGGCTTGTCAATTTCACAGACTTTTTGTGTGTGTTTCTAATATCTATTTTATTTTTATTTTTTTTCTCTAAGCACTGTTGTGCTTTATCCCACATCAAAAGCAATCGGTGCCAGCTGGCCTGCAAGCATTATCAACTAGGGGTGACTGACATAAAGAGTGGAAGAGGAAGGAAAACATGAGGGAACAAATTGAACTTTCAGATGACTTAATTATTCATTAGTTTGATATTATTAACTATTAATAAGTAACTAACCACAAGAATCAGTCACCAGAAAGCCCCCCTGACACTGCTTCCAGAAGGGCTCTGGTGTGGCTGGTACCTTGCCTGACACACAGCAATATTTACCCACCAGCTTGAGCAATGCTGATCATGCCTAGCCTGCACTCTTGCCTTACAGGGCAGACTGAATTTTGACACTGACCCTGTTGCCAATCTATCCTGGTATGGAAGCCCTGGTCGTTAAATACTTTTCTATGAGCCTCCCACATCTACTTTTTAGGTCTCTGCTGTCTCATCTCAGCATCTTCACACCTTTGCTGGTATGAAGGACTTCAAATGAAAATAGTTTATTACTTCTTGTAATACTTCTGTGTCTTCCCACCATGTCACTGGTGGATTCCAAATGTATTTACTTTGTGTCCCTGGCCCTCCTTTGCCTCAATATGCAGCCTGTTGAGTTCGCTTCTGGTTTTTCTCTGTTTTACAGCGAGGCTTTCCTGCTGAAATACACTGCTGTAATACTATATTTATCATACGCCTTGGGGGATAAAGAGACCAAATCAGACCTTGTTAACCTCTAATTTCCTACACGTATGTTGCTTGATTTCATTAGGAAATGCAACATGAAACTGATAAGCTCAGTGGCTATGTTCTCACCACAAGTCACTGCAAGTATTTTAAAACTATGGCAAATAACCTGTGTTCTTCAGCCTCTCTTTCTCATTAATAAGCTCCGTGATCCTTTTGTCCACCCAAACACCTTAACAACCTCCAATCTGAATGCACCAAACCGTGTGAGCTGTGAGTATAAACTGGTAATGGTCTCCAGACTGCAGAGCACATGAAAAGCAATTTCCACGGATACAATTGGTTCACCAAACCCTAAGTAAGGGACCAGTGGGTCACTATAAAACTTGCAGCCTCCCAGTTCTTCTCTCCATGTCCTCCCCCAGTCAGTGCAAGCTCCAAGCCTGTAATTTGCAGGTTCCCTCACACCGGTTGCTGTGCAGAATAAATGTGGGCAGGGAGCAGTGGCGGAATTTGCAGCATGCTTGCCCGAGCTGCTCAGCAGGATCCCGGGATGCCACCTATCAAAAAACAGCTGGAGTCTGGGAGAGCAAGTTCAAAAGCACTCACTTTGAACTTCACCTACAAAAAATGAAGCATTCACTCATGGCTAAGAATGAGGATTTTTCTACATCAAAAGATAGCACGTTCTTCAGAATACTTCCTACAGAGCATGGGGGTGGTCAGCATAAATACAACTTTAAGACAATTTTCAGATATATTCCCAAATACTTTGCAAATGGCAAAATGAAAGGGTACAAATAAGTACCATTCCCTTCTCTTCTTTGTTCTGCCCCTGAAATACTTCTGAATATTGAAATGATGAAGGAACAGAAGAATGTAAAATGACAAGAATCCTGAGATTCAAAGTCACCAACAAACTGCCTGAAATAATTAGCTACAGTGATTTTAACAGAACAAATCCTGCCTTCCTCAAAATAGTGTGGTGCCTTTTTATTGCAAGTCTTCAGAAAATTAGGCAGATTCTTGTAAAAAAAGTGACTTAAAAGGCAGCCCTGAAACCAGCCCAATGAATACAGGCTGTTTCCTTCCATCTTTCCCCTTCCCATCTCACAGTGAACAAAAATTGTCTACCTCTCTGTAGCACAGATCTCCCTCAGGGAAAAGGAGGCTTGCATCAGTTCCTGAAAATAGTGGCATGGCAGTGCTGCTGAAATTGCTTCACATTTAGGTCAAATCTTGAAAAGAGCTTTAAAACACTATCAGATCTGAAGAGGTTTTAGGTGACAACATTGAATGTATGTTCCACACTGATAGAAGGCACTAATGAGATTAAGGAGAAGCCAATGATCTTAAGTCCTAGGAAAGCTAACTCTAAAATTTTATCTATGGTTATTGTACGAATAGAACAGCAGTATTGTGACAGCTGATAAAGAACAATGAACTTTCAAAGGAACAAAGGTGTCTAGGAGAAGCAATTAGCTCTACTTTAAGTGCTCCTTGGGTGGGTGATGGAGCAGAGGCAGAAAAAGGGAAAGCTGGAAAGTAATGTGTCAGTTGGACTCAGAGAAGAAATTTAATAATCAAAGGCATTGCATAATTCCTTATTTTTTTTTTTTAATGATTTTTTACTATGACAAATGTAAAATATGCCTTTCCCCATTTTCTTTGCTGACTTCTTGCTAATGCTAGTTTCGGTGTCCTTTTGCTGTGAATCACAAAGCACATTTTAAGATCTGTACACAGAGTAGTACGTTGGGCACTTGGAAACCAAGTAGACATTTCTTCACTTAACTGGCAGCCTGATAATGCTGACACAGGCCTTCATAAAACTGAAACAGATAAATATTGACTCTATAACTACTATTTTATCATTTTAAAACCATCTGTGATTTTACCCCAATATTTATTTTATTATAGATGCCTGTGAATATTCTACAGTCAGAAAGGAAGTTTTGTGACTTTTTTGAATGTTTGTTATATTTTTACTCTGACGAGGCATTAAAAAAGTGTCCATATTATTGCTCCTACAAACCAGGAGGGTGTTGTGAACTGCATAACGCACAAGAATTTGGTACTAGGAACTACTTAAATCAATGCATTTCAGTGGTGACTTGGTGACCATCTCCCTGCACAACTTGTGTAACCAGGTGTTTAGATCAGTTCTGTAAAGCTTATTTAGGTTTTCTTTGGACATTTATCCTTTTTTTTACCTGAGTGGCAGCTTGCCCTGTTAATAGCATACTGTAATTAAGGCTGCTGCTGTCCCCTAATAACACTGAAATAAAATTGCTGCTGTTATGAACATCCCCAGACAGAGGATTTCACAGAATCACAGAGTCATCTAGGTTGGAAGAGACCTCCAAGATCACCGAGTCCAACCTGTGACCTAACACTACCAAGTCCTCCACTAAACCATATCCCTAAGCTCTACATCTAAACGTCTTTTAAAGACCTCCAGGGATGGTGACTGAACCACTTCCCTGGGCAGCCCATCCCAGTGCCTAACCACCCTTTCGGTAAAGAAGTTCTTCCTAATATCCAACCTAAATTTTTTGCTGGACTTTGTTAAGGGCAATCACTCCTATTGCCCTAGTGGAACCGACAGGGTGAACGTGGCTCCTTTACCCTTGCCAGTAATCGCCTGCTCTTGAATTCAACTAAAAACCATGGCAGGCACCAGCTGTGTAGAGAGGTCAGGACGTTACATGAGGAAACCATTTCCTCAGCAGTTTTTATTTTATTTTATTTTATTTTATTTTTTATTTTGGTGACACAGCATCCCTGACATGACCACATTGTCTTGCACATCCCTCCTGTCCCTAAGTAGAAAACCTCTGCTTCTTTCACAAAAGGGAAAGGACTAAGCAGTTTTGCCTACTGAATGCAGATATATTCCAGCCTACAGCACTGCCCTTTCAGCTAAAATATCTAATTCTATTTATATTCCCTGATTATCTAACAGAATTCACTCTGACCTAAAGCAGAGATTATTTTTTTTACTGGGTATCCTCTTGCTGCGTGGCTCGGTGTGTGGAAGGAGGGGACATTTCTGCTCTCCCTTTAGACAATTAGAATACAGATTTTTTCCTATTTATAATTGATCTCAGTTCTGCTGCTCTTTTTAAAGGCAACTCATTGCTTGCTATCAGAAATATACAGTCCAAAAAGGTATTCTTGAATGTTTTATTTGGGAAGTGTAAAGGGTTTTAAAATAAACAAAATTAAATATTCAAATACATTTCATATTGCATGTGGTAGGAGTGGCTTCATACAATACAGTATGGATGAAGCAAATCCAGCAGTTAATTTCTTTAAGACATAGAGTGTAATAGCATAAACAGTCCTAGATCTGGTCTTATGTCATACATAGCACTGCCTGACCTTTTTGTTATCATTTAAATTCAGCTGACTTTATTATTTTATTTTGCTATATTGATTGTTCAAGTTAGAAAAATACAGTTAAAATCTACTGACTTTAGGACATACACTGCAAGACCCTAAGTACTGCAATCTCCGAGAATAAATGTACATTTATTTTTTGAGAAAATATGTAATTACCTGCAGATTAATCAATACAAAATGATCGTGCAACTAAATATGACAGCCTGAACTGAAATTTAAAGCTGCAGATCATGATTTTCCTACTCATACAGTGCTGCTTGAAATCTCTTGCACCTTTAAAAAAATATAATTAGCTTTAGATTTATCCCACAATAAATAACACCAGAACATACCTTGTTCTACCAACCTGAATTTTAAAAAAAGCAACAGAGGCCACCTCAGTGTTTTGAGTTTATGAGATCTTTCAGACACAAAGCCCTAACAGAGTTTCCCAGTCAAAAGGCATCAGGAAGGCTCATCGGTTATGGTGAACTTGGGCTTTAGCTTGACAGACCTCTTCCTTATGGTGCCTTTCGGGGATAATGGCATGGTGTCCATAATGCTCCTGTCCTCCTCCAGCTGCCTGGCAGTGCATGAAGGGGTGGGCACTTTCACTGTGTTGCCAAATTTAGAATAGTCCACAGAGTATCGCCCATCTTCCTCTGCCACTATGGGCACGAATCTTTGGCCCCAGAGGATTTCATCTGCCAGGTAGGAGGTTCTGGCTTGAGTGGTGATGCCAGTGGTCTCCACCACCCCTTCCAAGATGACGATGATCTCCAGATCCTCGTGGTGGTGCAGGTTCACAGGGGAGATGTCGTAGAGGGGGCTGTTCTTGTCTATCACGTGGTAGATGATGAGTGGGGAGACGAGGAAGATGCTGTTGCCCCCCACAGGGTTCTCCATCTGGATGTCGATCTGGTTGAGGGGCACCACCTCCCCCTCCAGGCTGGCCGTCTTCTTCACCACCTGCATGCGGATGGTGGCGCTGATGATCATGCTCTTCCGGAGGTCGCCCACCCTCAGCATGAAGCAGAGCTTGCCCTCCCGCAGGGCGATGACCGCGTGCTTGCTGAAGATGAGGGTCTCGGCACGGCGGTGGGCCTGCGAGGTCTTCATGAAAATGCAGCCCAGCATAATGGCATTGATCACCAGCCCCACGATGTTCTGCACAATCAGCACCAGGATGGCGGCCGGGCACTCCTCCGTCACCATGCGTCCCCCGAAGCCGATGGTCACCTGCACCTCGATGGAGAAGAGGAAGGCGGAGGTGAAGGAGTGGATGCTGGTCACGCAGGGCACGAAGCCGTCCGGGGGCCCCTCTGCCCCCCTGGCCGGGTCCCGCTGCAGCCGAGTGCTGTGGTCCAGGTCTCCGTGGGCAAAGGCGATGAGCCACCAGACCATGCCAAAGAGCAGCCAGCTGCAGAGGAAGGACATGGTGAAGATGAGCAGCGTGTGGGGCCACTTGAGGTCCACCAGCGTGGTGAAGACGTCCTGGAGGAACCTGCCCTGCTCGCGGATGTTCTTGTGGGCCACGTTGCAGGCGCCGTTCTTGCCCACGAAGCGTGCCCGCCGCTCCCGGGCTCGGTACCGGGCGTGCTCCGGCACATCCTCCGCCAGCCGGGTCAGCACGTACTCCTCGGGGATGATCCCCTTCCTCGACAGCATGGCTCCCCGCCGCCGCTCCGCCGCTCAGCGCCGCTCCATGCCCGCTGCCGCCGGGGGCGGGGGCCGAACGGGCTCACGGCGCCGCCGCAGCGGGGAGGGGACGGGGCCGCCAGGCGGCGCCCCGGAGGCCGCGACCGGTCGAGCCCGGCCCCAC
>NC_048897.1:59093590-59174875 GCF_011077185.1 Oxyura jamaicensis | reverse complement strand
GTGGGGCCGGGCTCGACCGGTCGCGGCCTCGGGGGGCGGCGGTCGCCGAGCCGGGAACGGCCCCGGGGCGCTGAGGGACGAGGCGCTGAGGCGGCGCCCCCTGCGCGCGCGCGGAGCTCCGCGTAACGGCCGGCGGGTAACGGGCGCCGCTGCCGATCGTCGTCCCCGGGGGAAGCGGCTCCCCGGCGAGCGCCGGGGGTGTTTCTCGTTACGTTTTTACCCCAGGTTTACCTCAGGAAAGGGGAGCGCGGGCGGTGCGAGCGTCCCTCCCGGCCTCTGGAAGCCGTTTCTGTCAATATTTGCTCGAGGTCGAACCCGCCGCCAGTTGCTGGCTTCCATTAGCGCCGGCTACCCGGTGTGATCGCTGCCCGGTGATAATTGGGTGAAACTGAGGGGGAAATGGCTTGGGGGAGTCCCTGTGAAATGAAATCTTCAGCAGAAGGAAAAAGAAGTCTTAAATTCCTGCAATTTGCCGATGCATTTTACTGTAAGCCTCTAGCTAATGAGAAATTCAGTCAGGGAGTGGGAAGAAACTTGCTTGTTGAAGAGGCCAAGGCCAAGGGTGTAACAGTTAAAAAGAGATCTGGAATTAAAGGGCTCATTCCCACTCACTCTCATTAAATCTGCTGGAGTTATTCAGCCTTACTATGGAAGGATTTTTCTCAACCAAAGAGCTGATGGACTGACTTGAGCTGTAATGGCAGCTGACAGCTGAGGAAAATGTCTGCTGCCTAAATAGTGGTAAAAGTGGCAAAGGAGCGAGCGGGCTGCATGTTGTTAACCCGTGGTGACAAAGACACCAAAATCGCCAGAAGGCAGAACAAAAAGAGGCAGGACACTAGAACCTGTGTGTAATGGTATGGTGCTGGTGTGCACATAAATACGTGTATGTACATACAGACAAAGACGTGTCTTCGGGACAAGGTGGGTTATTAAAAAACACTGATGTTTTTGTCGTGCTGATTAAATAGCAATATTCTCCATCATGTTTACTTACTGTCATTAAGCATTTTCTTTCTATTCCAGTCTAGACACCAAAGTTGTAGGTTTGCTAAAGCATCCTAGCATATTCTGGATAAGGGTTTTTTCTTAAGCTCTAGTGGATTTAATACTGTGTTTTTCTAATTGCGTGCATTGGTGGACTTTCCCTTCAGTTTTGGCTCTTAAGTGCTCTGGTTTACACCGTAAGCAGTTATTGATTGTGGGGGCAATGCAATTGCCCAGCTGGTGGCTGGGAGCCAGCCAGGTGAGGAGGTTGGAATTAATTCTCACCACCAACAGCTGCTAACTGTAGCCTACTAAGGGACATCAGAATTAGTATTTTTTAAATAATCATTTTGAGGTCTCTAAGCAGGCATTATAGGACTTGTAATTAATTGCTTACTGTTATTTTAGGCTATTTCTACTACTGCTGTTCTACTATGACTAGTTGTGTGTCTTTGGACACTAATGTTCTTTCTGACAGGATTGATTTCCCAATTTCGCAGTTATTTCCAGCATTTCTGAAGCGATCATAAAGAGGCTCTGCACCATCATGTAGTAGTACTTACTGGTAGCACGGCACTCTTTTACAGAGATGGAAATAGACATGCCCTTGCCGCATTTTTTTTTCTTACTTTTCTCTTACTGTTGTCTTATTCTGTACCTCTTCCTGCAGAGGGCGGCAACTACATGAGTGTAGAATGAAAAAAATGCACCAAGGTGGCAGTGTGCTTTAAAGAATGTGTATCAGAAAGGTGAATTGCTTCCTAGGCTGGTGCTAGGAATGACCTGTGCAGCCTACTGCAGCAAGGAGTGCTGCATGAACATGTTTACCCTGTTGGTTTTAGGAATCCTGAACTCTAGTGCTAGAAGGGTGTTTCCTTGCTTCCCCTTCTGTTCTTTATTGGGACTGTCATCTTCCACTTACCTTCTTTTCCTTCACTGTTTCCTATCCAGCACTTGTTGGCTTAGATAGGGCCGTAAAGCAAGTGGCTTCTGCTGAAGAATTTCTAGAGCAGAACAAAAAGAAGCCCTGTCTTTGTGGATCAAGTGACAGATACTTAAAGGAGAAAAGTGACAGATCTTTGGTGTGAGCCAACATATTTGTGTTAAGAGCTGCTGAACAAATTGGGCTCACAGGAACAAACCCACACTTGAAGGCTGTAGTGTGGAATCATGCGGGGTACATTTTTTCCATCCATGAAATAGTTTTTACATTTCAAAACGTTTTTCTGCTGCTTTTTCCTAATTTAATGACTACCAAGAAGATAACTATTAACTTAAAATTTATTTGGCACCTGTGGAAGTAGACCTTTGTTTCAAGGGTTGTGTAGTGCTAGCCTAACCTGAACTAAGCCTCACAAATGCCCTCGCTGTATGAGCAGGGAAACAGAGCAGCGATCAGAGCTGGCCAATCAAAATCACAGAGGAAGGCATGAGCAGAGGTGGAAGAGGGCTAATGTAGCAGGCACGCTGTGCTTCTTGGCCTTCCAAGAAAACAGCATTCCCTTAAAAATGAGTGCAACAGGATGAAGTGGCTGTGGTAAGACAAGGGGATAAAGACAAAAAGATGTTTGTGTAGTGGAAGCCTTTATGGAAGGCAGCAGGGTGGAACAAGCCCTGGTTGCATTGCCAGAGGCAGCCTATCCTGCCAACATCTTTGGGACTGAGCCAAGCCCCCTGCTAGAGGAGAAACAGGGTCTAGATGTAACAGCTCCCCATCCTCACATGGCTGCTCTGGGGCTGTCTTGTTCTAATCTAGTGCAATACTTTGCTTAGTAATGCGGTATTGCTGTGCTATATTATGTTTGTGAGCCTGTCTTTTGCTCCCTTGCATCCCTTTCCAGGCAAGTTGACCAGACTGGTGATTTCCTGAGTCTTCATGGGCTGAGTAGTTGCATTAGGCTGGTGCTGGGCAGCTAGGAGGCAGCACACACAATGGCTGTAGTAGGAACCTATTTGGCACTCACTGTGCCCTTCTGCTGCCCTGGAAGGATACAGTCACCTGTGTCCAATTTCTCCTTTCCTAGCTTTCACGAGACGCCTGGTGTCTCAGGGTGAACATACACCGATATTTGGGTAGCTATTTTTTCTTTGAAGCTACTCAGCAAAATGATTCCCAGATGCCTCCAACTACCCCTTTTCTCTCTTCAGGTGGCAATGACAAGAGCTTATGCATTTTGTCTGTGTGACCATATTCTCCCTCTGCACTTTAACCAGGAGTGTAGCACGAGCTATGCTCTCCTGTTGGTCAAATGTTCTCTGGCCCGAGTTTAATGCCCTTAGGTGTTGTACAAGTGACAGCATCATAGAATCATCTAGGTTGGAAGAGGCCTTCAAGGTCACTGAGCCCGACCATCAACCTGACCTACTCAGTCCCATCACAAAACTGTTTCCCCTGGGGAAGTGGTAACACTGCTTAAACAGCAACAGTTCTTCTATTTCTGCCTTCTGCTGCAGTGCTACAAGAGAAGTAATGCATTGAAAATATCATGTACCCCATGAGAACACGGAGATGTCTGCCTCTAGGAACTAAACGCTTAAAAACAGATTTCAAATTAATTTAGCTGGCTAAAGAGAGGAGAAAAAAAAAACACAAAGTACTTTTCCCAAATGCTTTGAGTTCTTTAAATAGGGGAAGGCAAAAAGGGATGTGAAAGAAAATGCTATAAAAAGAATACCAGTGAAAAATTGATTTTAATCTTCCATTGGGTCACTGACATTCTAACTGCTTAGTCATTAATTACTCCTAGAAGGATTGCCACAGTTAATTGATTGGATAGGAATTTGGACAGGAATGAGTAGTTGTCCAGCTAAATTAGGATAATTTCAGTGCTTAAAAGTTACCTTGAGTATATATGGGTAAGGATCACAGTGACTCTAGAAACAGTGTGACAGTGGGTGAATTACGTGAAACTAGGAGAGAATGAGTCGAGTCCCTGTGGCTCTGAGCTACAGTGTAAGGTTTAATACCATTTGTTTACCACACTTGGAAGGATAGTTTCCAGATGAATTGTTGTATCTGCAGTGCTTTGGAAATAGTGTGCATTAAATACTGATACCTTATCACAGCCTCCGGCCTCTTCGCTTCCTCACTGTGTGGGAGGGACTCTGGCCCTTGGGAATCAATACATGATTCAGTAGGGGTAGAGGCAAGGCAGCCTAAGAAAGACTAAGGGAATTAGACTGTGATTAATTTCTTAAAGAAGAGACCAAGAGACACAAGCAGTATCAATAAACTGCAATAAAAAGTTTTATAGAATTTTATATTTAGATATTAAAGCTTTACATAGTCATATGATTAAAAGAGATACAGGCTTTCCAGAAATACCTTTGGTATATAATTTCCTTCTGCATTAGTCAATAATAAGCGTTATCTACAGCAGGGCTACGATGCATAAAAAATAACATGGTAATAAAATGACAAGAGAGATTTATGAGTTACACAGAAATTCCATGCTGGCTAGGTTTTTGTTTGATGTGTATCCTGTTGTATTTTATCCATGTAGGTTCTCTTAGCCATATTTCAGGATTCTTTGGCAGCAAAATAAAAAAGAATAGTACTATACAAAAGAAGAGAGTACATAGATTAATTCATTAATACTTTAGATGGAGAAATAGCTCATTTTATTAAAAAAGGAAAAGCTCAGTTTTATTATGAAATAGTATTTATTTACAGGTATTTTACATTTTTAGAAAATAGGTAATACAATTTTACTTTAAAATGCTTCATTTATTTTTACTACTTATCTGCTTGTACAAAAGAAGCAAATACACTGTCTTCTCGTTCTAGCAGAACCTCAGGCTTGTCGTATTCCAAAATAACCCCTCTCTTCATTACAATAACCAAATCAGCATTCAGGATCGTGTGCACGCGGTGCTGAAAACAAATAAAATGCCAGTTCAGTATACCTACCAAGTACATTCCAGGATAAGACAGCCTTCCAGAAATTAATCTTCCCATCAAGTTTGATTAAGATGACTTTATCCTACATTACATCCTGATTTACTATGCAAATATTGCAGCCAAATATGAAGATCACGATCCATGTAGATATTCAAATACCTAAACACATGTAATACCTGAGTATAAATGGTCACGTGAGTTTAGGCTAAGGACACCCCCAGTCCAGATGCCTGCTACCAAGCATTGCCACCAGAAGGCAGCCAGGAGGAGTGGGAACAGGGCAGCGCATGTGGTACTGCTCTCAAGTACTCTCCCCGTCTCAGAATGCTTCTAGATCAGGGGTTTTCCTGAGCCTGGTGTGGTTTGTCCATTTGTAAAGCTGAAGGGATGTCTCTCCTAAGACCTTGCCGATGTTTCCCCTTGAATTTTCATAAAGATTTTCCATCCATAACCTTTGGAAAGGAGTTTTCCAGGCCTGCTCTGAACTGCCTGAACAAGTTCCTTCTTACGTTTGTTCTGTGCGTCACTCCTTGCAGCTTCCTCTAATGCCTCCACCCCTTGTGCTGGCAGGAATTGTTAAGGCTAGAAGGGCCCTCTGGGTCCATTTGGTCCAAACCCTGCTCGAGCAGGGCCACCCAGAGCTGGTTGTCCAGGAACTTGTCCAGGCAGCTTTAGAAGACCTCCAGGGAGGAGACCCCACAACCCCTCTGGGCAACGTGTGCCACTGCCCTGTCACCCACATAGTAAAGAGGAGCTTCCTATGTCCGGACAACCTCTTGTGCCCTTTGCAGTTGGTGGCCATTGCCTCTTGTTCTGGCACTGGGCACCACTGAAAAGAGCCTGGAAAAAACAGTCATGCCCCCCACACCCTCTCCCTGTCTCACTGTTTTGCAGACCTCTCTCACATTTCCTTACATTGTCCTTTTTCCAGGCAGAAGAGGCCTAGTCTACTCAGCTGCTCCCCTTCAGGGGCAGTTCCACACCTCTGATCCTCCTTGCTGCAATTCTCAACATTTTTCAGTTGTAACGTGTCGTTCTGAGGCTGGGACTACATACAACATTCAAGGTATGTGCAAACTATGATTTTATACAGTGTATGGTTTCTCTTTTTTTTTTTTTTTTTTTTGTTCTCTGCCCTTTTTCAAGTAAGCCCTAACGTTTGATTAACTTATTTTATTGGGAAGAAACCTACCCAGTTTCTTCCTCAGTGAATACTACAAATAATTCATTTAGTTTTTCTGCACTATCTTTCTCTTTCCTGTGTGTTCCTTTCATGTATGCAACATCAAATGGCCCTACGAACCAATGGATTTATTGCTCCTGATGTATTTAAGGGATTCGCTATCATTTTTAATGCCTTCTGGAAGTTGCTTTCATATGCTTTTTTTTTTATTCTTTTGCCCTGCCTTACTGCAAGTGCTATGTACTATTATCTGTTATGTAATATGCTTTTGATCATTTCTGTTTTCTTCATTTTGGCTATGAGTTCAGGCTTTACAAGAATGTCTCCTTGTTTCTAATAGCCTTCTTTATTTGCTTAGCCATAACTGCTTCTTTCTACCCTTACTCAAGCCTTTCCTAATAAGAAGCACGCATTGGCTCTAGGATTTTTGAATAAAATCCTTCAGTAATTTTTGTGATCCCCATCATATTATTTGCTCCCATTTTCTTTAAAAAATATTTTTTTATAACAAGCCTCCTCATTTTTACGAAATGCCACTTTTTAAAGGTGAGTGTAACTGCATTCCATTTTTGGTTTGAATTACTAGATATTACTAGATATTACTAGATATTTATTACTTAGATATTTAATCTCAGAACACTATGGTGCCTGTTACACAATAACTCTTCACCCGTAAGGTTCTCAGTCTGATTTTGGGCACCCTCAGGATCAAAACAAGTCTTCTATTTCCTTCTGTGGCTTCCTAGCCCGGTGTTCTATAAAATAATCACTGATGGCATCTACAAGTCACTTGTCTGCTGCAGTCTTTACGTGACATTTATCCAGACCACAGGCAGGGGGAGGGGACCAAAATGTCACATTCCAGTTATACTCACTGCCCTTGTCTGACCACAATCAGTGCTGCCATCCTGGTAAAGTAACATAGATGGTAACATAGACCCAATACTACTTTTCTTCCTAAGCACAAACAACACGTTATGTTTCTACCAAAGAACATTTCAAATACAAACCCACCTTCCGTAGACTGCATTTACAAATAGAAGAAAAAACATTGAACAACTTTACTGCAAGTGCTGTTTGTTTGAATTGCATGGTTTAAAACTAAGAGAATGAAAGGCTAATAAACAAAACTTCCTCAGCCCATCTCCAAACAAAAAGATACAGAAATGCAAAATGCAATGCAACTCAGTATTTTCATGCAGAGAAACACGGAAATTCTGTGCTTATTATTCCTTTGCTTTTCTTGGATGAATGGATACCATGAGATAAATCAGGTTTTCTGTTAGACGTCTGCTAATTGTAAGAGAAAGATGCTGTACTATTCTTGACCATACATTTTTGGCATTGTGCTTGATCTTTAAATAGTAAGAAGCAAAATTACTGTATTTCAGCTCCCTGAAATGTGTATTTTTAAAAACTGAGGACAAAGAGATGTATTACTTCTGACATATTTGTCAAGCCAACTGCTTTGATTCAGGTCTATAAACAATTTTATTTACAAATACTTGAGATCTTTGTGTTGTAATTTCAAGAACATGCAAACCTAAATTAAATCACTGTCAACAGGGATGGGGTGGTTTTTAGGAGTCAGTAAAATTCTCCTTCATTTGTTTAAATACTGAAACAAAATTGCTCTATCCTGTGGCAGAACTAATCACGTAATTTTACTCTTCGTTAAATCATTATTTTAGCTTGAGAAAACTTGTATTGCACAATAGTCAAAGTCGTGTTACATTAGAAATTAGCCTAAAATGGGTAAATGAAAGTAGAGCACAAACTTGTATGCCTTTGCAGGTAATGAGAATTAGCACTGACCAACACATTTAAGAAATTGTTGTTATGTATCTAAATAAGAAAGTAGTTTAGAATGGAAAAGAAAGCTTAAACACTGAAAAAAAAAAAAAAAAAAAAGATTAATGGCCAAATTCACAAAGTTGTCAGTGTTGATAAGAATGAACAAATGGGGCCTTTCTGATTCTAGTTTGGAATAGAATGGCCGTAGAGACTGTACTTACTGCTATTGTAACCACGGTACGGTCAGCAAATGCAGTCATGACTACCTTCTGGAGGATGTTCTCCTATGAAAAGGAAAACATTTGTTGCTTTTCATAGAACAGAAGTTACACAGTAGGCACACAGATACTCTGAAGAAGGCTTAAATAACCACTGATTATTACATCCTTTGTTGCAGAAATGAAAGATTAATTCCATGTCAGAACTTAAGTCAGTGGTCTCCAGTAAGCCCTGCTTGCTCCTGCCACCTGCACTGCCTCTGGGCTTCTCTGCCATTGTGCTGTGCGCACATGAGCTGCACTCTGGCTCCCAAAGCCCCACTATCCTGATCTCAGTTTTACAGTGTAGTAAATTAAAGACAAATTCAGGGTGCTGCCAGGCTGCATGCATGCTGACACCTCTGCAGTACATTTTTTGCTCTGCTGAAAGCCCAGGCATGTCCCCACACACTGGGGACTTCTAATCCCATGGGGTGGCAGGGATAAGCATGGGAGTGTGCTGATCCTGGCATATTTAACAGTGAAGAAGAATTTATGATAGTTTTAACGTGTAGTTCTTTCTCAAACAGTACTCATCTGTTCCTGTTTAGGAAACATGTTGCATACCAGACTGCTTACATGCCACTAGCACAGACACCTTTGTTTGCTATCAACTGTTCTTTAGACACACGTCCCAAGGGATGAACTGTATCCTTACTGCATCAAAATGCATTTTAACTGAGCTGTGGACAGCATAATTCCCAACCGTACTGACATTTACCACACTAACATTTTACAGAATTAAAAATCATAACTGTTTTAATAACTGCCCTCCAATTACATTATTCACTCACAGACTACTGTCATCACGAAGAACACCGAAACATTTCTCATAACAACATAACCAAGTAAAAAATCCTAAGAATGTACTGTTCTGTTTGGCTAAAATCCAGTCAGTGTGCTATTACTGTGTGGTTTAACCTCTGTCTAGCAATTTCAGGCAATTAATGCAATAATCCAGTGTGTCTTTGTTTATTTCTTTGACCCTGCTTTCAAGACTTCCAACTTCCTGACTTGTCCTGCCCACCATGCTGGGAAAATTTGTCTGCTTGCCAGTTTACCCTTCAGTGACCATTGCAGCTGACCTTCTAAAGCTTTGTTTACTTTAGGAAATCAAACTGCCAATGAAAATAACACAATTCATTTTCCTAAAGCAAACATTGCTGTAATAACTTTTAAGTTCCCAGAAAAAAATGATTTAAAAGCACTTTAGACTAGTTTGCAATGATGCACAACTACCTGGACATATAAACAAGTCTGCAGTAAACATGGTATAAGCACGTTACAGTGTAGACAATCATCTTCTCAATTTTTCTTTTCATATTAACAATTGTCTCCCCCTCAAAGAATAAAAGAAATTGGAAACATTCCAAACTCACCGTTGCCATGTCAATAGATGCTGTGGCTTCGTCCATGATGAAGATGCTGGTCTTCCGCACAAAAGCCCTTGCTAAGCAGAACAGCTGTCTTTGGCCCTGGCTAAAATTTTCACCCCCTTCTGTGACTATAGCATCTGGAAAGGATACAGCAAAAACATTATTTGTGAGGTGTGGATGAGAGGGATGGATATGAGCAGAGCACTTTTTTCAAAGTAACATTTCCTACCCTCTGAAGCTGCTGATGGCCCAATTTTGTCTGCTTATATCTACTGCTCAAAATAACCAGTACCTCTGTCTCGCTATGTTCTTTATACATATTAGACATCAAAGTAGCTAAGGGTGTTTAAGAGCGAGTTTCTCTGAGATGTGTGCAGTCTAGGGCACTGCATCACGGTGCAAGGGGCAGCCATCATTTCCTTACTCCCAGGCTTTCTAACTTAGCATTTTAAGGGTCTGTGGTTTTTGGTTTTGTGTGTGTGCATCTTTATTGTCAAGTTTTTGCTTGCTTTTGCATAACCAAATAATTCACACCTTTAAACTTTCATTCCCCCTTTGAATTGTCTACGCAATGGAAGATTGTAAAATGCAAAAGAACATATTCTAGGTAACATGTGATTTGTGACATCTTCTCTGAATTCACAAGACTCGTGACCCACAATAACAAAGACATGCTGAAATAAAACCATTTTACCATTAATTTGAAAAAGAAACAGGATTCTGCCCCACAGGTGCAGTTGGTAAGGGAATTAGATGGATCTAGCACCTTTGCCTGCAAGCACGCACTTTTTGTCACCTCCCATAAACCTCAGAAGGTTTCCCTTCAGCAACTGCCTTTTTAATAAATAGGCAATGTGAAACGCTGTTCTGTTGTGAAGAACAGAATGTGATTCTGTTGCTGTTCTGTTCGTCTTCACAAGAAGGAAGTCTTATTACCTAGGCCCCCAGGTAGCGCTTTCACCACATGCTTGAGCTGTGCTATTTCCAGTGCTTCCCACAGCATGCTGTCAGTGCACTTTTTCTCTGGGTCCAAGTTAAACCTACAGTTAGATGCAATTCAAGAACATTAGTTAGTATCAACTTCTGCAATGTATTTCTTCTTTTGGTGTGCCCAGAAACAAAACCACAAATAACCTGAATCATATGCTAAAGACCTGCTATCTCTTACTGGTATAAATCCACTGCATTTAGCAGACTTGGTCAGCATTCAACATCTCTCATCCTTCCGGCTCTGCCTTTTAAATCCAATATGTCCCTTTGTCCCTCAGTGATAAGGAAGTGCTAAACAGAGCAGTCAAGCTTCATTATGATTTATGAAATGCAAGTCTTCACTCCAACTGAATACATCTTGGATTTATGAACAGATTAATGTTATTTTTGCTTGCTGGGGCCCCAGATTGATAGCAATGAATGTGAATCTCAGATCATATCAATATACAGGATGATAATCAGAAATAAAAGATTCAGTGGTATGGGACACTTTGTTTTTACTGTTTACTGCTACTGTATGTGCTCTGAGTAACCAGTGATGGCTCTGAAATAAATTTTTGAATAGGTAAATTATTAAAACAAAGGTATACAGTTGCCTTGTCGTCTGACATAAATGAATCATGCTTTATTCAGGGAAACTCAGGAGATAATCTTGGGATCTGTATTAGTCTCAAGTCAGCAAACTGCAGAAACCTCTATCATTTTCAGTGAACTCTAATGACTTTTCTTATAAAACTATAACTGCAGGTGATGCGACTCTGTACTGAGGATTATACAGTTCCTTTTTAAGGTGAACGACACTGAGATAGGGAGTGACATTTATTGGAAACTATGGAATTTTTTTCCACTGTTTTTACTGCATCATCTTCTTAAAGAAGAAGGAAGAGGTGGAAAAAAAAAGTAAAGCATAAACAAGGCGTTTGATCTCACAGATGAAAGAATATCTCAAAGACTAGAAAAGCATCAGAGGATAGAGGCTCCAAGATAAAACACCCTACAAGTCCTGCACTTCTAATGAACTTCTTAGAACTTCTCATATAGTTCTGCTGCTTCCCCTTTTTCTACCTTTTTATTTTTATTTATTTATTATTTTTTAAGTCGGCATTTTCTCCATCTCATTTTTTAAGGCAGACAGAAGCAAAAACACATAGGAGAATAAAGATTTCAATGAGTGCAGAGCGGTTACGGGTGTTTGATGGTGTGTTTGTTGGTGGGCTAAACTGACGACAAAATCCTGAAGCAGTAGTTATGCTCCCTAGTTCCCCGGCATGGGCTGCCTTCTGCTGACAGCATGCTGACCAGCCTCGGGCACTGGGAAGGGGCACTCTGGTAGCAGCAGGTAAAAGGCACAGACAGAAAGCAGGGATCCTGCCTACCCAAACTGAGGCGATCAAAACCGAACAGTTTGCTATCAGCAGTTTTGTAGAAGTCATTACATGGGACAATGCAGATAGTCACTATTTTTCTATTGCTAGAGCTCAGTGCTTACCGGATCGTTCCGCTGAATAAAATAGGGTCTTGGAGAATGATTGATAGCCTGGATCTCAATGTCTGTAAGGGGAGCTTAGCGATATCTATACCATCGATGATAATTCTTCCTATTCAAAAGAAAATGGAGAGTCTGCTGGACTGTTTATCACGCCACACAGCTGCTGGCAAAGACATGGCTCACTTTCAGCTTGCAATGCATTGCAGCAGGAACAGGCCTTGAACTGCATATCCCTTTATTCACTAATGAAACAAGTTTAGGTTAAGCAGCACGCACTATTCTCTTTTGTGTAAGGTAGACCTGTACTATTTTAAGAAATGGATAGACACGCTACTTATCTGCTTGACCATTAATAAAAATGTAGCAAACAACAAGGAAAGAGGTTACTTCAATTAAGAAGGGAACCAAGGGAAACGGTCATTTCAGAAAGCCAAATTACTATGGAGCACTCTGAAATTTTATCTTCAAGTACGACAACTGTCTGGTTTCATGTAAGGGCCCTGTGGGTGATGTGGCTGGGAAACTGAGGCTAGGATTCTTAGGACACACAGGGAGGCAATCTCTGAGGCAGGTGGCCATGGCATACACAGCAGGAGATACGGCAGGAAATTCCATGGCATCAGGCCAAGCTGCAGTCCCCAGTGAATCCTCTCTATGCCTGGTGTGCAGATCCTTGCTTATACTTGAACACTTTTCTCCTTTTCTGCTTTGCTCCTGCTGCTGTGATTTAGCAGCAGAAAAGGCTGTCTTCTGTCACTCCTGAACTCTTGCTTCTGTTATGTAGAGTGAGAATTTTTATTGATCCAGCTAGTCAATGGCACAGCTGTTAGATGACAGATGACACCATACTTAAACAAGCCCAGAGAGTGTATCTCAGATTCAAAAAGTGCACTGCAAAGCTGCTGCTATTCAGGAAAGGAATATCAATGCACCTTCAGGAACTAAGCTTGACCAACACAAAAAAGTGTAATCTTACCCTCAAAAGTGTCAACCATTCTGAAAAATGCAAGAGAGAAGGAAGATTTTCCACTGCCTGTTCGGCCGCAGATCCCAATCTGTGACACAAAGAAGATGAACATCAAGTGAATGAAAATGGACACATCAAGTGAATGAAAAGTGTCTGTATTCGACATTTAAGGTGGAGGTACTATTCCAATCTACATGATCATCACATACTCCTGACAGTTCAGTCAAACTGCACTGGCCATAACAGCATCTCTAATTAGTCTTTGTCTTTAAAGGTCTGAGCATTTAGGGATAAATCAAGGCCAGTCCTATGTACAGAAACAAGTGGGGAGTGACACAGAGGAGCAGGAGGGCTGGCCAGTGCTGCCAGCAAAGCTTAGGATCTGGAGGTGGCCTTGTTGAGCAGGAAGGACACAGGCAAACAGGATTAAGGAGGAGAAAAATAACTGAGAAAAAAGAGACACAACCAGGCAGAAGAGTAACGATGGGAATAACTGCAGGGGAACCACATGGGAATGATGGAAAGTAGATCTAACGCAATAAGGGGTCATTGTCACTTCTTTCATCACTGTGTGCTGACAGCAGTGCACTGGGATACTGAGAAATGGTGTGTAGTTCTAACTTCTCACTGTAATATACTCCTAAGCACAACAAACTAAAAAACCCACAGATCCCTCTCCAGTGCACTACATTCTTTTTGAGAAAAAAGTCTGTAATTCAGTCATTAAAACATACCGTTTTTTTGTTTTGTTTTGTTTTCTTTTTTCCCCCCAAGTCTGTGGTTTCTATGATATGCTAGTCTAAGAAGCTTTTCAAAATCAATTCAGTTATTTACCTTTTGTCCTGGAGAAATGTGGGCATTGACGTGCTTTAGCACTGGCTTTAAGTTGCTGTCGTATCGGACACTGAGGTTCTGGATTTGGATCTCGCCTCTGTCTGGCCAGTTCTGGGGAATCTGCGAGGAAGCTGTGCCAGGAGCATAGGGGAACAAATACAACCACCCTCTCTGAATTCATCGTATCATTAAGTGATTTACTGAGTTATTCATGGTAATACACTGCAAAATCATTAGTATTTCAGCAAGCTCTTTCTGCATGCTGCACAAAACTGCACTTACAAAGGAGCCCTTCATAATTTTCAGCTTCTGTTTTGAGAAGGCCATGGATTCTTTTCACTGCACCCAGCTGGATCTCCATATCAGCCAGGTTACGAACCATCCAATTCAGATAGTTAGACACCTGATGTAAAGCAAACAAACTCCTAAATTCCAGATTTTTAGCAGTTTGCATCATTTGACCAGCATGCACCTTATATTCCTGAACACTTGTTCAGCCTTAGTAAGCTGAAGTTGTGAATGAACTGCGTGGTACGACAGGGTGACAACAATGACTTCAGGTTACATTTCCTGACTGCAGAGCACAGAGATTGATACTATGGAGATCTACACCAACAGCAAAGAGGAAAGAAAACAGTAAAGACAAGTGGAAAGACCTCATTTGGTAACTAAAAAGGTTTGACAGTCTGGAATGATGTATTTAGTCATAATTATGATCGATGCACTGAAACAATATTATTATTCACAAGGGAAGACATTATAAAAATATGATGCAATTTGGCAATATTTGGTTGACACAGTTGAACTACTGCTTCTGTGAATACTTATCTAGAAAATTAAAAAGAGTACTCTCAAATACGTCAACCACTTAATGGAAATTGAAGTTAACACTTGGTTTCAGTCATGTTACAGTACCCGTGGATAGTTACACAGATACCTTCAATCTTCTTGTTCATCTTTGTGTCCTGAAGAATTACAAAAAAAATGTTTGGGAGAGACAAGAAGGGTCCCAAGATTCTTACCATAAGAGCATAGGTTAGTCCCAAGCCTACAAGTCCTGAAGAGAGTTTTCTATACAGGCAACTGGTAATAGAAGTGACAGCGGCTATGAGTACCACACACGCTCCAATGTACTCCTGAAGGAATATGAATAAACTCCATCACTATAAGTCTACAAATGATCAAAATGTTCTCATAACTTTGCGTACCAAAACCCAAACCCATTGCCCAGTTTGAAGACAGAGGCAGAAGACACCACGTAACTCCTCTGACCCTGCCTGTGAATCCATTCGCATTGCCTTTAGCATAGCTGTGCTGTTTGGAAATGCTTTTGTACACAGGAGTTGCACCAGCACTCCTAATCTTCTGGAAAAGTCAACACCAGGTATCTTAAGTATGTCACAGAGAAGGCTGAAACGATGCAGTTGTTACCTGTGGTAGGTGAGAGAAATGCTCACATGATCCTCTGTGAGCACAGCCTCTCCGTGGCTGAGGACAAAGTGCTGGGAGGCACAGCAGTTGCTTCTGGGTGGCTACCATCACATTTGTGCAGACAAGCTGTTCTTGCACAGCACGTAACCATTAGTTGGTTTGTGTTTACTCAGGATGGACTTTTGTCACTTTAATTAAGATCATTAGTGATTTGATTTCTCAAAGACAAGACTTTGAATAAAATTATGTAACAGACTAGAAAATGAACTTTGTTGGAGGGAAGTTGTTATTCTTCTATGCTTGTACTGTTTCGTGACACAGGTATTAGAGCCAGAACTTGAGAGTTCAGATCATCTATGACTGAACATTTAAAACTAATAAAATCTTATTATACTCACTAGCAGAATTTAAGTAGCAAAAGACATCAGCTAACATGGAGTCCAAAATGGAGGTAGAGTAACACAAACTATGACTTACACTGAGCGCACATAAAAAGAGCCCACGTTACCATTAGCAGCAGTACTGCACCTGTATCTATCAAAACCTGGTACAAATGTCATCATCTACCAGATAAAACTCCTTGACTGAATTTTAAAGAATTATTTTTAATAAATATTTTTTTATGCCAGTCCACTTTGCCAAGCACTCTGAGGAAATGAGCAACTGAGTATGTTTAACATTCTTCAGATGACCCAAAACAGGCAAAAACCTGTCTGCATCCTTCTGCTTATTAAGAGACCTTCTGTGATGTTGAAATGCTCCTGGGGGACTGACAATGCAAAGGCCTGCAGTGGCTAACGGTCTCACAAATGCATTCTATCTGGCAACACAGCCAGAGAAACTCTCTGACCACTCTTCCATACACAAAGGAAGAAATATGACATTTAAAAATTATTCCTGTCTTGGAGAAACAGCTGCAGGCTACAGGAAAAATCCCTACGCCATTCAGTTTTCTGGATGGTTCGGGCACATGTTCAGTACAGGTATTTATCTATCTATGGCAAAGGTATAGCTTCAGAACACAGATGAGGCTGGATAACTGTGCATGCTTCATCAGATTGCTTGGAATGAAGTTAAATCAATTCCTTGTGTATACAAAAAAAAAAGTACTTGCCATGCGAACTTCTAGCCATCGATTAGCAGCTGTAAGGAAAAGGGAAGCAATGTTGTTGGAATCTGTGTATTCAAGAAGCTTTTGTCGAAATTTTGCTTCATACCTTAAAGAAGAAAAACAAACAAACAAAACCAACAGAAAACAGTCAGGCCTTAGAATATTGGAAAAATGATAAGTATTATTTAATTCTGGGGGACCTGTGTTCATGGAGAGTTTGACACAGGTTTAAGTCGGTCTGTCAGTAGTTCGGAGTGACATCACTCATAGATTTGTATTAGACACATGTAAACTGTCCCCGGGAGTAAACGGATGTTACTGCACTGATGAAACTCTGTGTAGGACTTCTGATACACAGGGGGCAGTTTCTAATTGCCTTTTACTACATACTAACTGTGAGAAAGACAAATCTGAGATTAAAGACAAAACAAAATGAAAACCCAAGAGATCCAATACACGCATGTACTTGTGGAAAGAAGTATTAGCACATGCAGAATGTAGTTCCTCTTCTCAGTTTATCATATAAGCTAAGGTTTTAAAATTTATATTACTGTAGAGCCTAGAAACTGTGACCATTTTAAAAGCATAAACTCAAAGTACCTCTGGTAATGGTAGCCCTAGTGTTAATTACATGTTTGTCCTTATTACTAATGACTGCAGCACTTTGGAAAACAAAAGGCCAAGCATACGGTGCAACAAAAAGTTAACAGAGTGGAAAGAACCGTTTTTTCCTCACAAATGAGCTAGCCACAAAATACAAAATAAGATTAATGGTAAAAAGTTCTGTTTGCAGTTTATTATAGAGGACCTGCACCCACTTATACTCATGAGAAAAGCTGCATGAATGAATTCTGCCTTGAACATAACTGATAAGGAGTGATTCCCAGCTACATGTATTTAGACTGAGATCTTGGCAGGCACACAAGTCAACCACTCACTCCTTTAGCTGGGCCTATTTATTTGTACAGGTGTAAATTAATGTGATGTTAATAAAGTCAGTAATTATGCCTAATAATACAGGAGAAGGGTGGCACAAAAACCTTTCTCAGGGTAGTAACAGAAGCTTGAAGGCCTGAAGATCTAATTTATGCACCCAGAAGCTTGCCTTTTCCCCACTCTATTACATTAGGAAATTTAAAACAACTTGCTAACCTCTCTATAAACTTTGCCCTACTTACATCCTTTGATATTGTGGTTGCAGCAAGCAGTACTTATTTATAAACTCAGCTCCCTGTATACTGGTTTGAAAGAAAGATATGGCAATGTTTTAATATGCACTACATGGCTTAGAGATTCTTTCAGATTTGTCCACCTCGAAGTATCTTAATCCTTCTTTTGAGTACAGTATAATAAAGTTCCGACATAAATCGCTTATGCTTTTCAGAAAAGGAAGTGCAACTTTGTGGAAATAATTTAGCTGTTGACAACTTAGTTATGTGCCAAGACATAATAGATGTGTCTGCTGTGTGCAACACAAAATGGTTCCGAGAAGCCAGGGCTGGCTCTGACCATGTTGGTGTGTTTGCACGGTGTAGAATGGTTGCTCCTGAAAGTGAGCACTAGCATCACCCAGTGCAGAGCTAGTGATCCCTGCCTTTCCTCAGGACTAATTACTCTTGGCGCCCTACCACGTAGAAATGGTTGTACTGCTTCCAGAACCCATTCAGTCACATTTAACTTTGGCATCTCCATACCATGAGACATTATGCGATGTAGGTATGCCTTAAAAGATGCGAGGTATGCATTATGAGTCAGTCATGAGTACACACATGGAAAGGCAGTACAGACAAAGTTACCATTGTTGGTGGGGTACTGCAGAAATACCAGAATTTCTCTTCAGAAAATGTCCCCAGATTACCAGTCTCTGAGAATACAACCCAGTCTTTGCAGAAACTTTCACATCTACATTTATCAATGACTTGGCACCAACCAATACTTCCTAAAGTGCCACAGAGCACCTGCAAACTATAAATCAGGCCTGGGCATCTGTGTGAGGTGTATTTTTAGCTGCAGCAGTAGCTGTCTTTCTGATCTCCCTCTGGATTTTTTTGCACATTTCTTCCCTTATGCATTCTGAGTAAGTGCGGGATGGGGAATTGCCAAGCGTAAGGACACTTCAGGAACAGCTGGCACCTCCTAACTATATGACTAGATTCCTGAATTAGTGTTATTTTTAGGGATGCTCAAGCTAGCAAGTCTGAACTCCACTCCTGCTAATATGTTAGGCAGCTCAAAAGCTTCACAGTCCTAAAAATAGCTAGGTTACCAGCTGATGCAGGAGGCTGGCAGGCAGATGGAATACAGAACCTACTGAAAGCACGTAGCTGCTTGGGTCACAGATGCATCACTTAGTGCAGGGCTTAAGAAAAAAAGAGGCACTAAATACAATTCTTTGACAGACGAATTCATCGTGACAGGAAGAATCAAGAGGAAATGGTCCGAGTGGCTGAAAATATTAGCTAGATAGCAGTAAATATAACTTAGTGTATTAAAAATTGAAAATATACAGCCATAATACCCTAAAGATCCTTTTGATAAAGTAAAAGCTTATATGGGTAAATGAGAAAAGCAACAATTAAAATATAAATTAAGTATCTTTGGAAGTGAACATAGACATAGCTACAAACTAGAGAATAATGTTGGCACTTAAGTTAAATATATAATAACAGCTATTAAAAATGGAAATTTGCTGTTCTACCACTCTTAGGTAGCTATCTTCAGCCAAAAACAAACAAGGTTTTACACTGGTTATTCTTTTATTGAACTCCTGATATCCCAGTTAGAATTGTTTAATAATAGTGTAACTTCGTGCATTACTTCTACTATAAAATTAGATCTACAGGTTAAGAAGAATAAATATTCTGTTTCACAGATAGAACAGTAACAGTATTAACTGGCAAAACATGTAGACATCTAGATGAGATGGGTGTGGAAGACGGTTGACTGCACTTGTGTCAACTGGAAAGGACAAAAATAGCACTAGTGCAAAGAAAGCATCTGGTTAGCTCAGCAGTGGCAACTCTACTAGTGTCGGTGTGACTGCCATTTCTGTAACACAGATACACAGCCCAGGCATGTCATCAGGTATTCATAGGCTGCTCTTGTGATCTTATGTAGACAGAAAAACGAATCAAAACAGGTGATAAAAGACTGTGTCTCCGAGTCACGTATTTTCAAAACCAATATAAACAACCACATTTTCAGCTAGCAACCTGGAAAATAGCTTAAGGTGTGACTGGAGCTTCTGAAGTTGCTAGCACGCACAGTTTATCTTACCAGGACATCGACCCATACACAAATTATCCTGGCATAACACGTTGCTGCATATTAGTTGTTCCATGGAAACTGTCCAAACACAAAGTCTGCCACGCCGCATGCTGCGGTAATTGCAAGCCAATTTAGCTTCTTAAATCACATTTGCCCACAAAGTTTTTTTCAGGCTGCGTGCGACTGTGTGGAGATTTACTGCAGGGCAGCTGACACACATTAGTTTGTTTTTCTACAGTAACTCCCTTCCATGCAAAATGCTTAGTGTTAAAGGTCCTTAGCGTTTCACAGCTTCCATTACTAGTGCTTTTGGGACTGTGGATTCCAGGTGATCCAAATGACGGATTCTTGGATCTACACACTTGCAGAAAAGAATCAGAGGTGGATATTCAAAAGTGAGGTGATAGATGTTTTCTTATAAAACTATACCTGAAGGCTCGGATGGTGGTCAGACCTTCAACAGTCTCTGAAAAATGGGAAAGCAATGGTAGCTGAGTGCTGTCATCCAGCTGCTGCAGATCCCTGGAAAGGGTTATGAAAAGAATTTTGTAAAAATCAGTTTTGTTGTGCAGTTATTCTCCTGGAGCAGTTTCAGAAAGCGAAAGGGAATAACATCAGCACAATAATTATATGTGTAACATTCAGATGCATTGAAAGAAAGTGCTACAGGTCTCTGAGCAGGAAATGAAGTCCCCAGGACGACTTTTCTGTTTAAATTTTAGTGCACATGACCCTGGAGTTCTGAATAGGTCTTTTCCTTCACCGCCTTCCCTCGTTTCTCCTGTATTACTGTGTCTTACATTCAATTGTTTATTCATTTCAACACAATTCTGGTTCTATGCTGAATATGAATTTAATGGGACAGCTCCAGTTAAGAAGGCGGCAGAATGCAAATTCCTCTCTGTCCTTCTCTGTCCTCAAATGACAGCACAACTTCACACTGAGCTAACAACAGAATTTATACACTCAGTAAATAAGAACCTGCACTGATCTTGCTTCTCAATTTCATGTTTTGCCATCGAATCACTGGAAGCACACGTTGGGTGAAATTCTATTTGGTCTCAAGACCTTCCAGCAGCAAGTAGAATTGGTTGCAAAGACTCCCTCTTGATCCATGCATAGATGAAGGAAAAAATGCAGTGTTGCTGCAAAGGCTTGTCGAGCACTACCATGTGGGAAGTAGCACAACCATAGGAGGAGAAAATCACAGATACGTCAGAAATTTTTCAACTTGTTAAAATCTCAAAGACTCCAGGAACAAGTGAGGATGTTCCTGCATGCAGGAGCCACCAGGAAGCATGGGCAGAACTACTAGCAGGGTAATGTAATGCTCCAGCCTCTCTGCCTGGATGGGCAGGTGGAACACCATGTTCTCTGCTCTCTCACCACATTTCCTTGGACATGTCCAAGGAGATCATGCAGCCCTTGGGGAGGACAGAATCTGTTGTATTTTTTTGTTTTGTTTTGTTATTTTTTGTTTGTTTGTTTTGTGTTCCATGAAATCTAAGAAACTTTGATCATGGACAAAAACCCTACTCCTGCCTACCAGAAGTTTTGTTTGAAGAGCTGCAGACAGGAGGCACTTGAAAAATGACACGTTTTCACTACAGTGGATTTGGCTTGCTTTCAGACAAGGCCATGTTTTTGACAGGACCAAATGTAAAAAGAAAGTTCCTTAGCACTGCAATTCTGCAACTGTGCATTGCAGACGTTTCAATATCCAGGACAATGGTCTGTGCTCTTACCGTGATGCGACTCGGAAGTACTTCTGGATGAAGTAACACATGATTGCAAGGGGAACCAGGGCAATGAGAAACATCGGCGTGACGTATGAAATTACAGCAAGAGCAGATACACACAGCAAAGTGGAGCGACTCAAGCACTCCAGGGTAGCAGGGATATGCTAGATAAAGAAGCACACAGGTTCAGAGAAATAAACGCATAACATATCAACATAACAACTAAAAGATAACATTATTTCATATACTGGTCTCCTAATAACACAAGGAAAAAAAAAAAAAGGATCTGAAACACTAAACTTACAGGTCTGCTTTTGAATTGACTGCTGGGTTACGGAAGGCAGTGCAGTCTGGGGTAAATATGGGCAATTAGAATTTTAGTCATTAATATTTCAGGCCTTTTTCTCATTTCATTTTCTCATATGTCTCAAATTAATATGTTTGCTCACTCATTAAAAAAGTAGATGCTCTTAATTTGGGGATATTGATATTGATCTACTTTCTCTTCCCTTTTCACTAAGATGGAAAAAAATTAAGCAAGGCCCCTGCAGGGCAGCTTAATCAAATAAGTGTTTTTTCCACTTATTAAATGCACTTATGTGCATTTAAAGATGAGGAATTCATCCTGAACCTAGAAAGTTGTGATACAAATTGATATAATATTAGAAATTACAGATCATCAGTAAACTTCACCTAAATAACAGTGTAAGAAATGAAAATCCAATCTTTCCAACTGAGAAAAATAAGATACCTCAGGAGCTTGAGTTTATTTATTCAGTACCTGGTCAATGGTGTTGCAATCAGCTGAAAATCTGTTCAGTATGCTTCCCAGAGGTGTTGTTTCAAAAAACCTGAAATGAGACAATGAGTGGGAAAGGTTACAATACTGATATGAAAATATTTTTTTCTCTCCCTTTTCAGCTAGGCACTGTGCCACAATCAACAACCACAGTAAAGTTCCTTATTTTTCGATGTTAACTATGGGTTTCCAATAAAACGGCAGTCTTGATTGCAAAAACAGCGAACATCTGCTCAGCTCCCTTTACCACCTAAGAGCTGCAATCGTGTGATTTGCATAGAACAGAATACTTTCAGATCAGCAATCTGAAAACTCTTCAGTTCATGAAAAGCACAAGCCAAATTCAATCACAAGCCTTGCATTTTTCTGGGAACAGAAATGCATAAGAACAACTCCTGGCATAATACATTAAAAGGCCTTTCCTTTACATTTGCATATGCAAATGCAAAATACAAACTTCATAATTGCTTTATAATTAACTGTCCAATAGCTTACGCTGAATCTGAAGTTTGAAAAAAAAAAGTTTTTTTAAAAAAGCAATGAAGTTCTCCATGTTTATACTTCCTTCAAGAATTCTGGGTCAAATATTGGTAGCTTAAAAATAAGAATGTCTTTTTCCTAATGTTCAGTAACAGTTGCAAGTTTGAATCAAGCTAAAACTTTAATGTGACAGCATTAGAAATAAAACTTCCACAGGACAACAAAGGCCTTTACTGCTATCTGTGCAATCCCAGCATACACTACAGATGCCTGTGATGACACTTGCCTAGGCTCATTATCTTTCATGGGCTTGCACAATCATTGCCTGACAGTAAATATTTCCAGTGATTAACATTATGACGCACACACTGTATGAACTGTACAACATATTCATCAATAATTGTGTTTTCTCCTTAATTAAAAACAGCAAAGAGAAATGAAAGATGCTAGGAAGTTAGTATCTGAAGTCACAGTCAGATGGGAGAGGCGCTTGACTTATTGTCCGGGAACTTGAGCAGCCTGGGTACCATTTTCAAAAACTGCTCCGTAGTTTGGTACCTGGTGATTATCAATGATGCATTATAACGTGATTCAGCGTCGCTTCATACTAAAAATGGTGCTTAGAAAGACTGCTTTGAACTAAGGAATACAAAATGTCTACCATACAGTTTGTATTGTAATCAGAGGAATACCTCATTGGTGCCAAAATTATCTTATTTAGTAAAGAAGAGTGCAGCTTTTTGGTGACTTTCAAGCCAGTCCACTCCACTGCTATGGATGTGACAAGACATAATACAATTCCAAGACAACATAGAACGCTGAAAATTTTTGAATATGGAGAATGGTCGAAAATCTAAGAAACAAAGAAAGAACAACCAATTATTCATTGTAAATTCTGCTTAAAAATTACTGTAAAAACACAAATGCAGGACTGAAAAATAATGTAAGCAGTAAATCCTTTTTCCTTCCCCAAATCCCCCCTAAATTAAATTGCCAATGATTTTCAACCATGTTAAACCACAATTTGTTAATCCTTCAGAGAGGGGAGCATCTGAATGAAAAATAAGAGAGAAATTAGAAGTTTAAAATCACAGAATACTATTAAAAAGATTAATATTTTTTGGTAATTTCATCTGAAGGAACAAAACACATCTTTGAAGCATTTATTACAGCTTGGGGGTTGGGTCTCATCTTTGAATGAGAATAGAATACAATAGCTTTTATTTTGAAATATTAATTTCATATTCAAATCCAGCATCAAATCCAACATCTTTTAGAGATGAAAAGAATGATTCCAGTGAAATCAAACAAAAACCTCCAAACATTCATGTAGATTCTTGGAGGCATTAATTTCCTGTAAACAAAGCAATCCCAGTTCTAATAAAATCCCTCCGCTATTACTTTGTACATACAGAGTACCCTGCTAGGTAACACCAGAGTCAGTTCCATATGAAATTCACACAAAGAACAACCAAAATAGTGTGCTCATCAGAAAAACCCAGTTTACCATATATTCCAAAACCTGAATGCCCTACTGCAGTGAGAATGCTGCGGTACAGGAGAAAGATGAAAGAGCTGCAATATCAAAATCACTTTAGAGTCCAAGGTCTAGGCATATCAGTCAAATGACGAAAACGTAGGAGAACAGAAGAACAACAATGAACAAAACTTAATTGTTAGCTTTATTGCACTGTGTTCCCAAACATGCATTAACCTTCAAAATGGTTTTGAGTAATAAAGCCACTCCAGTGTGGAATATAGTATGTTGCATACAAACCTTGGAGTAGATTCTGGCAGTGGGAGATCACCACTGGTTAAGTCACAGGAGAAAGGTAAACGAGACTTTACATACCACACACTGAGAGCAGTTTTTCATCTCTAGCTCCATTTTCTCAGAAATGGCGTCTGAGGTCCATCGCGCCAGGCAGTAGTCAATGGCCACCATCACTGTGTGCTTCAGCAGCTGGGACAGAACCAGCAGCGGCAGAAGGAGGATTCCTGCCGCGCTGAGGTATTTTCCACAAGCTCTCCAGGGCATCTTTGCTCTCTGATGAAGCACAGAGGACAGGTTGTCTTCATCATCACTTTCTGTTACTTCTTCTGCAACATGTAGGAAAAAAAAAAAGTACATCTCACTGATTTACAGACCTTTCATAGGAACTGGCAAGCGGCAGCTACAAAAGATGAATTATAATAAAAGATAAAGGATGGCTTAAAATGAAATTTACTCAGGCAAACACATATGACTTTGCTAAAGTTAGTAGTAATACACGGTAACAAGATTTGGTAGTTTAAAAGTGTTGACTTGATTAAAGAAATGCATTTTTTTTTCTAGGTAAAACCTTAAACAAGTGTGCTCAGCTACTGATAGGTTTGAAGCTCACCCAACATACCAACAGAAATATTCAATGTTATTTCATCTCTGACTACCAAATTGTGTTCAAATATAATAAAAAAACCCTCAGAAGTTTGATGGAAGCTACGACTTCTGAATGGTCAAAACATTGTAGTCTAGACATAAACTCAATAGATACAGCTCTCTTACAAACCATGACCCACCTAAAAAACAATTCTCTTGCCAGTTTACAAGTTGTTAATTCTTTCTAATACAATTTAACTGTAAAACAGTAACACAGTGGTACTGGGCCTAAATGGCCTTTTACCTTCATCTTCTTCATCGTCTTTCAGCAGAGCTTCACGGGAATACATAGTCCTCCGGAGGTTCGTTCTTTCCAGAACAGTTTTTCTTTCAATTATAGTCTCCTAAAAAAGGACGGGTTAGTGTGCTTTCAACCGGAGAATTAATCAAACAATTACTAACCGTGAAAAAGCTTGTTATCAATCAGAACATCAGTTAAAGTAGTGAGAATCTTACAGAAGGCAGTCATGACTGATATCCCACCACTATGTAAAACCAAAGGCCATAAATTATATAACTGACATTAATTTCAGGTTGTCAGTCCCAGAACTCTGAGTCTTGGGTTCCTAGCTTGGACAGATATCCCTGCATTAAAAGAACTAAGATGAACATCTTGTTAATTTTCTGTTGTAGTATTAAAGAGATTTGGGATTCGGAGGGCCTGTTACATGCACATCTGGAAAAATTTTGCCTAATGATGTAAATTCAAGTGTATTTTATAGAAACAGTTGTCAGTATCCCACATTACCAATGCTTTTTCCTTAAAATGGCCAAATTTAATATTCCTTAGACAGGAATATTTTGACAGGATTTCATTATAAGAATAGGCCAGAGTCAACAATATCAAGGAAGTGTGAGAAGTCCAGATGCAGGAATTTTCTCTTAATAAATAATAGATAAAGAAAATCTTAACAGTAATAGTACATTCATACCAAGTTAGAAATCACACAATGTCAATCCTGGCTAATATTTACAACCTAAAAAAAAAACTGTCACATTTTTTCACAAATGTTAATTGCCTAGCCCATCAAAAACCTTCTCCAGCTCTTGGTCTTGTCGATTCATTAGCGTCTTCCAGTGTTCAAAAAGCTCAGTCTCAGATTTCTGAATGTCCTTGAGTGTTCCTTCTCTCTGGATGTTGCCATCCTTCATTGCAATTATCTAAAAAGTTAAAAACAGAAGTTGTGGAGTCACCTATATCTCTATTTATTTTAAGGATAAGTTGTGCGTGGACAGAATTTCTCGTCTATAACAATGTTTCTATGAACAAATTAGTCTTTTAAAAACAGATGGTTATCTTTCAACTTCGTCCCTTTTACTTGAGGTGCTGCAAAACCAGAAGCTTCCTGCGCTCCAGACTTTCTGAATGGAAGGTTGCTTTTAAGTAAGAAAAAAGAATGGTGTCCTCTTCAGCAGACAGGAGAATGCATTACTCTTTCTAAATACAAGTCATTAGCAAGATAAGATTTTAGAGTTCTCTTACCTCCTAAAAGGGAAAGGCTTTTAGCAACACACTGCGTGCAATAAATTTTACCCTCGTTCAGGCAATTAGATACGAGCATGCTGGCTCCACCGTCTGTTTGATATCATGGACTTGATAAGGAAAAGCTAGGGATTTTGAGTCCCTAAAGCTTTTAAAAGCATAAATGGTAGATGCAGTCTGAAAAAAAATAATTATATATGCAAGACAAAGTCTGAAGGGTGTGGTTTCCAGGTTTATATCAGTGCAACCACATTATACACATAATGTAACTAACTTAACTTTAGATCTGACAAGGAGAATTGGAAAATGAGGCGTGTGGATTGTAAACTCATGTGACATCATTAGAAAATGTTTAATACAGTGTTTATTTTTCTCTCTCCCTGGAAACTCAGAAATTTCAATGGAAGAAAAAAAAAGGAAATATGTTCCATTTATTGCTAAGAATTTGCACCAGAGGAAAGGAAGAAAAGCATATGAATCTCTTTCTGGTCTGTTTATTCAGGAAACCCCCAATTGAATAGGACCCTAAATTCTTCTGAGGACATTGCGATGAAGCTTTAGGAAGGCCATCACACATACTTCAGATGATATTTTTATTTAAAGTTCCTTAAAATAAAGCAGAATAAATTATTCCTGCTGCACCACATTGCGTAGAACTTTCTAAGGCTTAATGAGACCTTTGCTTTGGAAAAAACACACTGAACTCTCTCTTAATAGGCAATTATTAATTATAAACTTAATTAATGCAAACCCTTCCTATCCTACAAGCTGTTAGGAACAGTTCATTTCATAACACATTACTGAAACCCAGTTAGAAGATACTAACAACATTCTCATGGAGTATCTCATATAACAAGAGCACCTAGAAATAAATCTGACATTTGGAAAAGAAAATGAAGAAGATTATGCTGACACAATAGCACAGTTGAGCATATTGAAAAAAAGAATGCTAACAATTAAAAAAGAGGAAGCTAAAGCCAGAACCTCTAATACAGGGGAAGAAGACAGAAAATTCCTTTATTCCAAGAGATGCTAACAGCAAAAGCAGAACTGTGTTGAGAACAGCAGTAATTCTTACAGGTGTACAACTGACGGACAAGGTCGCAGAAGACACCATAAAGGATGAATGCTTCCCACCAAAAACATGACGAGAACAAGATTAATGTCAATCTACAACTTTACAGCAAGCCAGTATGAAGAACAGAAAGCAGCTGAAATATGATTATTGCTCGAGACAGAGTAACTGCTGCTATAGTCTGTGCAAGCTGCAAATGACAGAGAATCCCTGCTAGGAGGCATAACTGCAGTAATCAGTCCTTGTGGGCAAGAAAACTTGTGACACTGGGGCTAGATAATTGCAGGGGAAGTAAGTACAAGGCCAGTGTGAACCAATGAACAAAAATAAAATAAAATAAAATCCAACAAACCAAACAGCCTTATCCTATCTGATTTACTTCACGTTAGACATTTGCAATAGCAAACTGTTAAGAAAGCATACCCTCATTGTTTTTTTCTGTAAACTACAAGATACAAAAAAGAAACCTAACAAAACCTGTGTTCTACAAAATGGGAATTTCAAAATTATGGCACCCCAACCCCCCTGGCTAACTTTCAGAAGACCTGCATTATACCAAGACATCTTCTCACTAAACTGCCACTTGGTAGAAAGGCGAAGCAAGAGCTTTGTGTGTAGCAAAAGATGTATTTGTGCCACTTTCCTGCCTCCTAAAAAAAAGGGAAGAGCATTCTTACCCAGTCAGCATGGGGCAAATACTGCAGCTTGTGAGTTACTAGCACAACAGTGCGCTTGTCTTCCCGTAGCATTTTCAGGATCCCTTCTTGCATGAGATGGTCACTTAGGTGGATATCCAGTGCAGAAAATGGATCATCCTGTCATGAGGAAAACAGGCCAGCTTTTGGAGTCAGCATTTATAGGATTTAAGGAATCTTACGGCTTTTAATACCAGTAAAACCAGTTAGATCAATATAGAACATTAGAAGAGGTTATCAGAAGATCAAAATTGTCCTTCGAAGCAGTTTTCTAAAATATCTAACAACGGGTTCTTGAGCTGTCCTGTTTGAATGAGTACTGTACAGTGACATACAGTAACATTAGTTGTGTAAATGCCATGATTTCCTGAGTCTTTCTGGGAACTGCTCCTCTCAACTGCCCATGTAACTGCTGTATGTGATTTCTGTTAGACTAAAGACAATGGAGCAACGTGCACTGATGGCGTATATTACCCAAACTGCTTCAGGGACAGTGACAAACAGTACATTTTTATTTTCTTTATACACATTTCCTTCTGATTTTTTTTTTTTTTAATCCATATAAATTAAAATCAATTAACAAAGCATCAAAAAAGGAAAAATCTTGGTCTCTTTGATGATCCTGCTCAGATACTTGATTTATGCCTATATTAATTTCATCTTATTAAAGCAATGAATTATATGCAATTAATTTAGGAATAAACTAATCTGTACTATCTTTTGTGAAACTTTTTTTTTTTTTACTTAATCCTACTTATATTAAATTACAAAGACATTATTTCTGCTTGCACTGTTGATAATGGCTGTAGGATTTACTCAATATTAGTATTTCATGTTATGTTATGCTAATACTAGAATTTCTTAAAAATCAAATTTTGTTTTCTTTTGTCCTGATATTTGCTGAAAATGTAGGGTTGAATTTGGATAAATTCTGCTTTCTTTGACTAACATCATCAAAATGATGATGATTTAAAAGAACTGGATGTTTTCAAGTACTAATATACAGGATTCCTGATTATTTTTGAATGATTAACTGGAAAAATAAGCTTATTTGTAAATGCTTTTATATTGTCAAACCATCAGAGAATCTGCTACTATGATATTATTGAGTGTCCTGTACAAAAGTTCTGGTGTAAAGTAACAATGGAAACAAACAAGTTAGGGTCCAATAGTGGCCCTTGCAGCACCCAGCTGCTCTCTACCTCTGCGTTCTCATCATTGCCTGAAATGCCCTACCTGTGAAACATCACATAATGATCAGCCCAATTACAGGGAAAGGTCTATCTAAGTAACCTCCCAGACAACTTCAAATGTGCACAGCTTTTCCAACTCATCCCATGTAACTCTCATGTCTGGCTGTCATAAAAGCTGGATTCAAAGTTTCTTGAAAACAGGGTTTAAGAAGGAAGTCCTAATTGGAAAGCCAGCAAGCTCACTGGTAGTGACTATAGGATGCATCTGTTTTCCTACCTACTAGGTTTTTAGAGACTGCTCTCATTCCTTTTTGCATAGTACTTCTATTGAAGTCTGGGCAGGATATGCAAAGAGCAGTTCAGGGTGGGAAGAAAGCTTAGTTTGTTGCAGAAAGGAAACAACTTTGACACAGGCCAACATTCATTTTATGCCTAAGACAGCTTAGGAATTTTATAAATACTGCTGAGACTATTAAATTTTTGGTAACAAAAATAAGCACCAGACTCAAAAAGAAACTACAACAGACTGAGAGGGAAAGCATCAACATTTCAATTTGTATCCTAATATCCACCTGTCTGCAGCATTTACAAAATTCTTCTTACCTGCAGGCTAGCTGACAACGGCTATAAAAAAAACGGGACATTTGGCTCAGCTCAGTGAAGCACAATGTTCAGTGTGTGTTATCCATGAAATACTCTAAATGCTTACATCTTGTGCTTCTGTTTGCAGCATAAGCATACTGGCACCTACTCACCAGGAATACAACATTTGTCTGCTGGTAAAGTGCTCTTGCTACACTGATACGTTGGCGCTGCCCTCCAGACAGATTAATTCCCTGGAGATAAGCAGGAAAAAAAATCAATTATAAAAACATCAACAAAATATTCATATTTTGATTGAATTATCTAGGGAAAAAAAAATCAGATTTTTTCCAGAAATGTGGGCCTGCAATTCAGCTAGGAACACAGTATACTAATTCTTAGAGAAGTCAGAGGAATCTAAGCTCCATACATAACAGTGGGTGAGAAATGTTTAATGGTTTGTGGTGACACAATGGTGTAGGCAGCATAGATGTTCTGTAGGCAGTCTAAACTAACCTTCTACTCAAAAGTTACAGTCTGAAGTCTGACTAACCTATCTTTATTTTATGCTTCTATTTAACCATTAGTTCCATTGTATACCATATTTGTACCACGACTACTACAGCCAGTCACTGTGAGCTGTGAGATCAGACCATGCTGAGGTGAACATTACGTGTTTGCTACTGCACTTGTTTTCTGCCCTTAGCTCTGCTGAAGGTTACTTATCCTTCCTGTGATCCGGACGCAGCTTCACAAACACCTTAAACTCTCATAAGCCACTACTGCTGCCAAAGAAGCTACCAACCCCTGCTCCCTGCCTCTTTTTCTCACCCCTCTACTTTACTCTTTTTGCCAAAAACCACATTTGTTTAGCTACACAATGAATTTGGTGAAGAACTAATGCATTTCAAATCAACGTGGTAGCCGGCGTGGAGAGTACTCATGGAAACGTATCCTTGGTGGTTGCTGTTGGTTTGGTTTGGTTCTGTGCGTGTGCAAGTGCCGCTATATGCTAGAGCACATTGGTTATGGAATTGTGACTTCTGGTTCCTTTCTCGTCACGCTCTAGTTTCCCCAATGAGATAAGGCTTCGTTTGCTCTTTATTAAACAATTTGCCTTTTTTTAAATGAAGGTGCTCTAAAAAATCGATGATTTATTTATTTTCAGGTTATTCACAAAGAAACCAAAATATGCACTGTCTGCAGAATTAGTCAAACATTCTGATAGCAGCACATTTAAATCATGGCATCTCACATAAATGACAGTGTTTCTATGTTTACCAAGCAACAAGCTTTCAGACTAATGACCCAAACGTACACTTAGCTAAAAGATTACCTTTGTTGCCAAATAACCGGTAAGATTTTAAGAACATGACAAAATAATAAAAAAACTCTACATATTTAAAACAAAAATAGAAGCCCATAGTTGTTTACTGACCCTCTCTCCAATCTGGGTTTGGTCTCCGTGAGGGAGAATGTCAATATCAGGCTGGAGGGAACAAGCATCAATTACTGCTTTGTACCTGCGGAAACAAAAAAGGTAACACAAAATCCACACAGATACTGCTAAAGAAGCACATTTCCTACCTGCAAAGGAACAAAAATTAACCAGCTGGAAAAATCACACAGTGGAAAACGTATTTGTTAGCCACTAATTGTTCTAATGGGATCTCTTTCAATCGCAGGCAAGTAAATACCATTTCAGCTAAGAAAAAGCATCTTAGGTCAGCTTCCCAACTGAATACATTTAAGAGCTAAAAACAGGCAAAACAAGAACAACTTCTCCCATAGTTAATTTTTATTGTTTAGCCTTTAACTTTCTTTGTGCCCAGAGCCTTTCTTGCTTCTCTGTCCAAGGATGACAGAAACAAACAAAAATGTGAGTAGGATATGAATACATAGTAATCAACTTCTTTCTAGGGTGGTGGGTGTGGGCACAGAATGGAATACCAGCAATAACTTTTGAATCCTTTAGAATGTTTTTGGTCAATTACGCAGAATAAAAAGACAGCCCATTAGTCCTTCATGATACACCAGATGTTGAAATCTTAAGGAGCAATATTCCCACTCTCAAACTGTTAATATCCTTCTAAGTTAAAATTTGTCAATTTAGTATAAAAAGAAAATACTGCATGCTGCACAAACATGGTCCTTGGAAATGAAAACACTTCCACAATTAAGGTCAAGTGAGTCTGAACCCTCTCTCTTGTGTCCTTCAAGAAAAGCACAGTCAAAGGGGATCACCCAGGCCTCAGGGTCTTCTGTTGTGTTCCAGCAGGTGGATTATGTTTGATGCTGGAGTGAGACGGGGACCCACGTGTGAATGGATGTGTATGCAACACCATTATTTAGCTAAAAGAAAAGTAAAGCACATAACAGTGCTGAAACCTGTTACCTCTGTTTGTTAAAAGAGCTTTCAAATGTGATATTCTCTTCCACTGTTGCGTTGAGCAACCAAGGCTTCTGCGATGCATATGCTACTGATCCTCTTTTCCTGGAAAAACAAACAAACCAGGAGTTCCCAGCTTACCAGTGCAGTGGGGTAACTGGAAACCATTCTTCTTGTAAAGGAAGAAACTTGTAATTAATAATGCTGCCTTTCATTTCTGTTCTTTGGGACAATTTCCAACAGAATACTGCAATTGTTCACCTAACTCAAGAGCTGGTTCTTTTGAATTTCAGTTTGTTCTCCCATTTTCTTCTGTGAAGTGGGTTTTGCAGAGGCTAGCTCCATAAACCTGCCTCCTGAGCAGTGCAGATGGCGGGAAGAAAATTACCAAAGACTATATTCCAGCTCTTTTTGAATAGACTAATAAAAATCACTAGATAGGCAACACCTTTCAGGTGAGGTGTTTCAAAAAGATATTTTAAGGTATTTAAAACAATATAACAACTCCACACATACACAAAGGCAATTCTCCCCCAAAACACATTTATTTTCCCCACTACAAGGAGAACTTGAGTCAGAAGGATTCCATGCACTATACTTTTCTATGTCTATGTGAAGACAAGTAAAGAGAACACAGGCAAAACATATTTACTGTTTTCCCTTGTGGAATTGCCCCCATCATGTACCATGAAACGGAACAACTTAGCAGAGAAAGGCAAGCAGGATCTCCCCATGCATATTTCATTTCATATGTATTATTCTTATTACTACTTAGAAAGTATCTGCCTGCTACTGAAGTAGTGGTGCTTTTGTGGCTATCTGTGCTACCAAGGACCTCTAACGGCAGAGCTGGGAGAAAGGCATGATTTTTTTATTAGAGCAACTGATACTGTTAGAAAAAAATGGACAAACCCATTGGCATATCACTGTTTCTCAAATAAAGGGGCCAAAAGAGGGATCATATGCCTTAAAGCGTATCCAGTTTCTTTCCAGTTATATCAGCTAATCCAATAAAAAGATACGACCTCTCATCCAAACATAGCCTTTGTCTGCTAGACAGCCATTAATTACAGCAGCCTCTGTCTAGTTGGACCAGAATGCAATTCAAACAAGGTGCCGACAAAGCAAACTGGGTGCTTTATTTATTTATTTATTTTATTATTATTATTTTTAATCAGGAGTTAAGGTCACTTGCCCTGCTCATTTTTTCAGGCTTTCACCAAATTTCCTTAGAAACCGTTATAGGATCCAATTTTCTTTGATGACCTGAAAGAACACACAGTTATGCTATCCTGGTAGCGTGCTTCCAAGTTCAAATATCTGATCACTCGTTAGAATTTAATTATGCTTTATAAATTCTCTTACTGGAGAATGAAACACAAACAAACAAAAAAATTCCCCTATGCAGCCCAGCCTGTAGTCCCAAAATCTAATTCAAAGAGCATTCATCTCTGCCCCAGGAGGAAAGTATTTTTTCAATTAGTATGAAATTCTTATCTCATTGATTGAGGAAAAAATTGCTTTGAGCATTCCAAGATGAACATGTATTCCCTTGTCCTTCTTTTTATTGCTTGAAACTGTGCCTTTGCTACTATGAATTCTCAAAGTGACTGAAAAGTTACTTCTATTTTTTTTTTTTAATAATATCAAAGTTTTGAGGTAAAAAGTTTTTAGAAGTTTTGTAAAAAGTGTTCTTTCTTTCAGCAAAGATACAGGTGCTGCCTGTAAGATGCACTCCCTGCTGAGAACCAGTGCAATGGCTGGGAACACCATGCACGCTTTGGCTAAAATTCTGCTTTTAGGCCATCAGTGAGAATTAATCACTGCAAGGAATTTGGGCACAAGCAATGAACTTGCTAAAATTCATTAAAAAATTTAGAATTTAGAAAACCCATTTAATATAATCTTAGGTGCAAATTGACACTTGGATGACGTATCAGGGCAGGTCATATTTTGGCATAAATAGGGAGCTTGCAAGCGCTTGATTGTATAAGGAATCTACAGCACATCTACAGTGCTTCGTACAGTAAATAGGCAGTCAAACAAAATTTCTACTGAAACAGTACGATAAACAGTGTCAAACATCCAGAGAACAAAACATTCTGAAATGGAGCGTGCAACACTTTCTGTGATAGCCTGCCACGAATCTACCTAAGATTTCACGCTCAGAAGACTTCATGCAAACAAATGGTTTAGCAGACAAAGACTTACAAGGAATTTATTTGGCAGGTGGAAGTAATTGTCTCTTACCTCTGGACTGCATAAACAAACATATTTTTATCAGTGGGCTGTAATTGTTCTCCTTTGATAACAAATGATAAACTGACCATAGCCTCTTAATTATCACAGAGACGAATGGCAAAACCCAGCCTTAGAATAAGCAAGGAAACCTTCCCTGAGCTCCCTGGAGAATAAGTGTTTTGATGGGATCAACCCAGTTCATTAATTTAGAACCAGAGACAACATTGTTAAGGTTCCTTGTTTGAAGCTACTGATCTATCTTCACATTTCCCTTGGCTAAGTCCAGGAGGCTCAGCATGCATTCAAGATCGCTGAAAAAAGACTAGTAATTGGACATTCAGGTGTGTATCTTGGTGCCTTAATAAACCTATCAATAAGGCGGAAATGTTGGTAATTTCTAAAGGAAAACAGACACACTTCAATGGAGTTATAATGATGGAGGAAACAGTACACTGCAAAGCCTTTCCTATGTGTGTCGGATTGATGACTACAGCTTTATCATGATTATTTTGCACAGTTCATGAATTTCTAGTATCAAACAACAACTCAAAATTGGCTTTCTCCAAACACAGGAGAAACATGTCCTATACTACTATTGCATCTACATAAACCAAAAAACATGCTTCCATTATTTTCAGCCTGATGGAAGGTAATGAAACATTCTGATGTTGGCATGCCTGACTATTAAGGAGCATATGTTTTTGCCATTATTAAATGGCGAGGGTCACCTGCTTGTTTTTACTTCTCCCAAATCTCATGGCAGCTGCGTACACAGAGACAGAGACAAACCATTTGGCTTCTAAAGAGGAACAATTCATTACAAGCAGACACTTTTGAAGACTATTCACATTAGTTTTTAAGAGTTATACCTGAATTCCATCTCAACAGGAGATTCTTTCTCTGGGCTACAGAAGACAAACACAGGTTATTATTGCTGTAAGTAAAAATACAACAACATAACATAAATAAAGCTCTGCTAAATGTGCTAAAGCCCTGTACTAGGTGATATTGATCTAAAACCAGCATGGTTAAAGCTCCAGTTCTGAGAAGCGTTTTAAACAATACTGCAGAAAGTATTCAACACCTGTGAGAAAATGCTCCAGACCTCACAAAATTTTGGCTTGAAATACTCTGTTCTGAGAGCACCAAAAATGTTCTATAGGATGCCAGTGCAACAAAACCACTATCCTAGTGCATATAACAAACATGACTAGGACTCCCAGAATCTATGATAATGCAAACAATTGTTTCATATAGTCTGATATTTCCTCTTTTTTTAACGATTACCACACTGTTTTCTATGTTATCTTACTGTTTGCTGTACATCCTCATAACATGTGAATGTCTAATTCTGATCATATTTCTTTTGTACCTTAATGGGTTCAAACAGTTTCACTTCTACTCAGCCCATAAACTGTAGTCTTTGTTATGCAGGAAGAACTATGAGATTTCCAAGAATCCTTTACCATGAGGTTTAGCTGTTAGGCATATGAAAGTTCCTCTATCTACAGGCAGATGGGAAAATAAATTTTGCAGGACTCAGTCTGACAGCCAGGTAACAAATCTGAGAAGCATGCTAAGCAGGACAGAAGAGATGATAAATCCAAAGAAAAGGCAGTAAAATAGTTGGTTTGAAACTAAAAGAGGGGAGATTTAGATCAGATGTTAGGAGGAAAGTCTTTAATCTGAGGCACTGGCACAGTTTGTCCAGAGTTGCTGTGGATGCCCCATCCCTGGAGATGTTCAAGGCCAGGTTGGATGGGGCTTAGAGCAATGTGGTCTAGTGGAAGGTGTCCCTTCCCATGGCAGGGGCTTGGAAATGGATGAGTTTTAAGGTCCCTTCCAGCCCAAACCGTTCTATGATTCTATTGTGATTGACTTAGTAGAAAGACCAATAATTGCAGATAATACCATACCTGACATCTTCCCCCGTCTCGCTGTCAGAAGTACAGCTGCATCACAAACAGAAAGCAAAGACTGTTTACTTAAGTAAGCAAAAGCAATCTGCCCCTGAAAGAGAAACTATTATATTCCACTTAGTGCACAGACTGCAAACAGTATTTATCACAGAGCTGCAGCACAGCATCTGTTCCTTTTTCAGAAATTGCCTTGATTTTAGCAGTCAAAAACTTGGCAAGGATCTTTTTTCCTTATAAACTTGTTAACTTGACTCAACAGATAAAATCACCTCTACTCCTTCCTAGAAGTGCTAACAGAACTGGAAAGTTTAAATGTGATAAGAAGGGAGTTCCATTAAAAAAGATGACATTTTCAAGTAAAACCAACAGATAATTTGTGATACTGTTTTTCCATGACAGTAACTGTGCCTTTGCAGTTCCTATAACAGGTTAGTTTGAAACCAAAATCAGATGACTTCAGCATGCTGCATTCTGTAGCAGCACTAGGCTTTGGAGATGCGTCTGCGTAAGGAAGTGTGGGCAGGTCTGAGGGATGAACAGTTTTTGGTTTTGCTCCTTTTGAGCGTGTGCCAAGATGCTCACAGACAGAGCTGTTTGACAGGATGACTGACCATATTATTACCGAAGCTAAAATCGCTTCCATTGAAAAAGAATGAAAAATCTGTCTTGAATGATATAAACAAACTGAGGAGGAACACAGCTCTTCATGTTTTAAAGGGAACAGTCTCATTAACTTTATGCTAGCACTGCTTGCTCATAAATCCCCAGGCTGGAGAACTATACCCACAGTTTAAAAGGTCAGCTTGAGACACTTCCAGAAAGTTAATGCCTGGTAAAGCAATGACTGTATCTAAATTCAATCTACTGTAGAATATGAGAGCCAGCTCACACTAGTACCTTTACTCTGAAGGTTGGAGTACTGAACAAAGCTATTCATTTAAATAAAATCAAATTAAGTTTTTGAAAACTCCAACAGATGCATCTTTATAAAAATCTATGTGCTTTTTAGGCATCAAGATCACTTCAATGTGTTGTCGTTTGATGGAAACAGTCAACTCCACATTGAGTGCAGAAGGAAGAAAATCTACTGTGAACAACCTTAATGAATCCACTACTTCCTTCACATCACAAGGACTCCAGATTCACGTGAGTGCATATGTTTTGTTTAGAAACAAATGACATAACATTGAGCAAAATATTTCTCATTTAAGTCCACCTTCTGATATTATTTACTCCAAAAAGATTAGTATCTTATACTACTTGAACTGGTACTATTTAAAGTGTGATATTGCCCAGAAGAAATCAGCATGGGATACACTATTATTTACTCAGTAACCAGTCAAATCGATACTATTTACTACGTGTTCAGAATGTAAATAATGACTTCTCTATTTTTATAATCTCTAACAGTATTATAAAATATTTATGCCACTGATGCTCTCAGCCTGCTTTGGAAAATGGGCAGTAATCTGAGTTGGATCTTCCAGGCACACACTGCAATACAAATCACTGAATACAATAAAAAATGAGCCACTACTAACTTTCAGTTAGCCAATTCCTAGTCCAGTAACAAATTATTACTGTAATTTTTAAAGGTTTCGAAAGAAACCATGTTACAGGAAGCAAATAAAGATGATATACAGTTAATCCTATTTTATCGATAGAGCATGGAAGCACAGAGGAGTGAAATGACTTGTGCAAGGTTATCCATTAGACCAAGGGAAGGGCCAGGAATAGAACCCAGATTTCCTGAGCACTGAGTGACATGTCAGCAGGATGTATCCTTCACATTCATAGCTATGACCTTGGAGGAAAGGAAGGGGAAGGAAATTTGAAATGAAATAATTCAGGACTATTCTGTAACAAGAATGACTACACCTAAGCATTTGTCTCATCCCGAGGAAATAAACCTAACAAGGATTTTACTGATTTTGGTGATACATGTTATTGGATGAGCTAAGGCTACAAGGTTTGGTGATTACTCGATAAAACCACTCATCTTGAATCTGGGATAAAGTTGCATGCACCTGGTCAGGCGTAGTATTTTCTTATCAAATTAAGGGAGCTCTTATCTGGAAGCCTTACAACACAGGTGTGCAGCCTACACCGAGTACATCTATCACTCTGATTAGACCACTACACATCACAGCAGCTCTGGAAAGTGACAAAAAATAATCCTTCCCAGCGCAGCCAGCAGTTAGAGTGCTAAGACTGTTAACAGCTGCAAGCCCCTTTATACTTATCTGACAGATAGCAAAGCAAATGTGATAACAACTGAATTTTACCTTGTGATACTTTGGCACACACAGAAGATAGGAAAACCCATTCTGACCTTTACGCTGTTGTGAAACACATGCTTCTAAACAAATGCTATTTAAAAACACAGTCTGATCAGAACTATCATGTCATCTGTTTTAGTTTAGCATCAGACATTCAAATTACACTTCTTAATCATGTTATGCCATCTATAAAAAATTGCAGCCTTGCTGAAATGAAATTAGTTCACTTAATAAGGCTGCAGGGATTCTGTACTGTTCCTAGCCATATTCTGATTTTCTGTTTAGGGACGTTTTAATGGATACATTGCCATATTCTAGAACTTTGGCATCTGTTCTTCTCTCTCTCACAAGCCAAAAGGGTCACCTTCCTATGTTTCATTTCCCCCACCTATAAAGCAGGGGACCCTCCTCCCTTTTACTAGTAAACTGTGTGCAGTTCTGAGCTGGGTGACTGACTTAGGCATGAAGGCTGAATATAAATAATATCTTTACAAACACTCAAGGAATTTTTTTGAGAATTGTTTCAAAATCAGTGCAGAAACCATTAGGTGACAATACCCCTCTGTCCATCAGAGTAACTAAGGGTTGTATTGTTGCCATTCCTTCTTTCCCATTCATTTGGAAATAAAATTATTTCTCTAGATTCTTCTGCACCTCGTCAAGCTTTACCAACAAATAGGTGCAGATTATCCATAAATTGCAGATTATTCTGTAATTTGTCAAGCTTCATCAACAAATAATTGTATCCCAAAAGGTAAAGATCAGACAATGGGCTAGAGATGGCAGCAATTACCAGAAAATACATACAGGAGTCACAATACATTATACAATCTGTCATTTAGTGTAAAGGTTAAAAGAGCAAGCCCTAGCAGCACAGCTGTTGGAGTTTAGTAGCATTTTTCCTCCCTTCATGGCCAGGACAAAAGTTAGACGGAAGTATAGACTATATCTGTCTGTTGGAGCACAGCTGCTGTGTCCCCTTGAGGAAGGAGAGAAGGACGTGACTATCTCCCTCTTGTCAAATTAAGCAGGATGATACTGGGGGGGGGGCATATCCTGAGATCACTGCCACTTATAAAATGTTCTCCATTTCTCACGCATTAGACCTGTGCTGGGATGGAGTGCACATCTAGAGGCACAGCCAAGTGAGCAGGTGCCTCTTAACAGTGCTGTTCAAAGTCTTGCTGCTCAAGCCTGAAAGTAGAAATGTCATTCTGTAGCAGCATAACATTTCAGATACTTAATTCTGTTTCTAAGTATGATTTCACGCATGTAATTTTGCTGGAGTGCCGAATGCCCATCTGTTCCACCAAGAGGAAGGGATGGCTCATTTGACCCTGGCTGGGGGTTCTTTCTGATGTGCTCTCCTACTATTAGGGCAAGTTTTTTTTCCTCTTGCCTGTGCACCTATAAAATCCTGGATTCCAAAACCAGGTTCCCAGGACAGATTTTTGGTCTTTTGTGCATTACTACTCAACTCACGTTTGAATTTTTAAATAGTACTACCTGCTCCAGAATATGTTGCCAGAGATCTTCTGCATCTCACCAAGTATGGCTAGCAAGAGAGATGACTTACCACAGCCAACCTGTCCTACAATCATCGTTAGCTGACCTGCAAGAGAGAGGAACATACATAAGCTTCAGATTTTCCAAATGCTCATGACAAAGCATCTTTGAGGCCGCACCTCGAGTACTGTGTTCAGTTTTGGGCCCCTCGCTACAAGAAGGACATGGAGGTGCTTGAGCGAGTCCAGAGAAGGGCTACGAAGCTGGTGAGGGGCCTGGAGAACAAGTCTTACGAGGAGCGGCTGAGGGAGCTGGGCTTGTTCAGCCTGGAGAAGAGGAGGCTCGGGGGCGACCTTATCGCTCTCTACAGGTACCTCAAGGGAGGCTGTAGCAAGGTGGGGGTTGGTCTGTTCTCCCACGTGCCTGGTGACAGGACGAGGGGGAATGGGCTAAAGTTGCGCCAGGGGAGTTTTAGGTTGGATGTTAGGAAGAACTTCTTTACTGAAAGGGTTGTGAGGCATTGGAACGGGCTGCCCAGGGAAGTGGTGGAGTCACCATCCCTGGAGGCCTTCAACAGACGTTTAGATGTAGAGCTTAGGGATATGGTTTAGTGGGGACTGTTAGTGTTAGGTCAGAGGTTGGACTTGATGATCTTGAGGTCTCTTCCAACCTAGAAATTCTGTGATTCTGTGATTACTCTGTATATCTGATGTCACTTTGTACCTTGAGGGATTCGGATATCAATGTTGGACAATGCTGGAGGACCTTCAGGCGTCCAAGTGAAAAATCCATTTGTGATCTATGCCAAGATGGAGAGAAATAAGAAACAGAAAAACAGCTTTCAACTGACTTTTTTTTTTTTTCAATGTACAAAGACAAATCTATTGCTTACATTATTCTGAGCATCAGAACAGAGTTCACCTTTACTCAGTGAAGGAAACAGATTTTCAAGCGACTGGTTTTCTAGAGGACTGTATTCTCCTGTGCAACAATCTTTGAACTCAAGAAAGCACAGCAATAAGATCATTGTGGAAAAGGGCAAAAAAGTTGCTATTTAGGCTTTGCTTTGTCATTTGCAAGGTGGGCACATGAAATAAGTGAAATGACTGAATTAGATACAAGACGACAGTTTGCACTCTGCAAAGCACTGAATGTCACTCTAGACACACTGCAGCATGTAACACAATTATATGGTCTGAATTCTGAGTTGATTTGTGGAATTGTCCTAAAAATTTGCATGTTGCTGCCTATTACAATATTTTCCTTTATATTTCCGATATGATTCTCAGATGATGTAGTCTTCTTTGGATATACGCCATCTTTTTATTTAAAAAGACTACCAACAAGACACAAGTCTGTTCAGGATTTTAACTGGAGATTTCCACTGGATACTGTGAAAAATGGGAGAGGAGACAATTTTACAGATCTGTACTTGTATAGCATTCTCTTCTCTCACTTTTTCAGAAGCACTGAAGCTCTCAAAGCTTTCCAGCAACATAATGTACAACATTTTTTGATATGAGAAAAGAACAGAATAGGACACTTCTATCCTACCAGCTAACACTATCCTACAAGCTAACTTCCACTGGAGAAAAAATGATGGCTTTATCTTGGAAAAAACAAACAAACAAACTTGAAAAAATAAGCAGAAGAAAATATTTCACTGCTCCCTCTAGATTAACAAAACCAGCCAGAGAATTCCCTCTCAAAAAGTGCCCTCTCATGGGCAATAAGCTGCAGACAGACAGCCCTCAATAACTGCAGAATTCCTGGCCCCAAGTGCAGCCTGTGACAATGATGTCAGCAGATGGAGCCAAAGATTATATCTGGTCCTCAGCTATTCAAGATCTTAAAATACCATCCTCTCAGAGCTTACTGCTCTGGCCCTCCTTTGCAATCACTCCAGGCTGATCTTTTGATCTACCTGTCTATTCCTCCTCCCCACCCAACACCAATATTCCTTACGCTTTCCTGCACCAAAGCAGGATGTCAGACAAAAGCCTCCAAAGAACCCTGAAAGCACTAACCAGTTGTCCTACTTAGACCCAAGAAACCACATTATTCATTCTTTTGTGCCAGAACTGCTAATGTAATAGTAGACTTCCTAAATAAACAGTGTCATCTGTATAACAACCATCAGGATTTTTGTTATTTCTGGCCATTTCTATAGATAACCAAAAGTATCAGTCTTCCAACTGGCATGGACAATTTTAACTTTTCCTCCAAAAAGTCGGAAATTTTTGTCATGAAAACAGAGCTAATAATGTGAACATTGCCAATGTCAATTTGCTGAATGAAATCTAGAGAGATATAAGTAACTAATCACAACATAAAGGCCAGCAGGCAGTTCTGAGAATGGAAAGCATAGAAAGAAAGGTGAGATTAATCTTTGGTACAAGTGTCTGACAGCTTCACATCAAAAGCTGGTTCTTGAATTTGAAACTCAGCTATCAGAATACAAAAGTGACTATTAATGAGCTATAGTAACTGTTATTAGAGTGACCTTCATATCACCTTTACACAAAAATCATCTGCCTCTGTGATATTAATTGGTCTTCTCATATGAGAGCTGTAATTGTTCCAGTCCTCCCTGGCAGGCCTCTTGCGATTAACAACTTTGAGTGGCTGTGAAAAATCAGAAAGACAGAAATACACAGTCAGCAGTGGCGGTACCAGCAAAGTGCCCTAAACATGAGCAATCATGTTATCACCTATGTAGTACAGGGTACTGAAATGAGTTTTTGCAATTGCACAAAATAATCAGGAGGAAGTGGAAAAGCAGAAAAAACACTCTGGGTACAAATGACTACTCACTTCACCTGCAATTAAACATTATTACTTACCACTGCCTGGTATTTGCTGTGATTATCTGCACTTCTCAGCTCTGGACATTTATCATGTTCTTCTCCAATCTCCTCACTTGACAGGAATTCACTCAGTTTCTGCACACTGAGAGGGAAAAAGAATTACAGCTCGATCCAGAATGCAAAACATTTGTTCACTGCAATGTTTATTACAGAGAATCCCTTCTAGTACTTCAGCTGTTGTCTGCTGTGTGGTTTATCTGTTTCCGTTTTGTTACGGGCCTGTGAAAATGTTCCATGAGATGTTACTGCATGGAAGTTGACAAAATGTGCTCTGTTGCCTACTAAGGACTATGATTCTTCAATGGTTTATGCAGGTGCTTCTCAGGTCTTTCCTCTTCTGATGCCACCAGAGAAATTACACAAGATTTTTTCAGGTATTTGGTGTGACAAGGACTAGCCCCAGGCATAGCTGGTTTTGAAGCCATGTGCAGAAGTAGAATTAATGTCATTTAGGTTACCAAAGTACTGCACAGCCATTTCTTCTGAACAAACACTAGGAGTCTGAAGAAACCTGTACACCATGAGCTGAAATCAATTCTTTACAAGGAATATGAAGTGTCTGAGATAACATGAAAAAGGAGTATACCTTAACAGAAGAGCATTCAACACATGAGACAGAAAAGGAATGCTAACAGCAGCCCCAAAGAAGAACATATAAAATCTTCCCAAGCTGTTTAACATTTAATTAGCTAAGCAACAATGTGCCTTTTTAATGATATTTAACGGAGCGTAACATCATTTTATTCTCTTTACCTAGCTTTATAAATTTTATGTCTAATTACTCACAGGGCAAGCAAATGAAATTTGTAAAGTGGGTTGAACACTGAACTTAGTGTCAAAGAGGCTCAGTTAGCTGCAAATAAGTTAACTATCAGTATTCAAAACTATAAAGTGATGGAAGGCCCAAAAATTTAAAAAATATATTTATAGAGGATGACTGAAATAACTGATTTCAATATTTAGCCTTTGGCTAATTGGGAGCCACAGGCAACCTATGCCACCACAGCATAGCGTGATCTGCCTACCTGTTGGTATGCAAGTTAAAAAAATAATAGTAATAATCAGCATTTATTTTCCTCTACAGGGGATTCCTTCTTCAGAAGGAGATTTAGTTTCTTCTGAGAGCCTCATGGGATGCTCTGCTGGTGCAAAAGCAGTGCTTGGACCAAGGCATTGTAAGTAGAGACTGAGGGCAGCAGGGGCCTTCCTAGGGAAGAATCGGTTCTACAGGTTTTCTGTCAATCTGCGGGTGGATTTGCCGAGAGAATGAATTACAATCTAAGCAAATAAAGAGGGGGAGTAACTATTTGGGATGGGACAAGAGGAGGAATAAGTAATGCAGGCTCAATGCTGGACCACAAATTCTTAATGTGAAGGTCTGTTGTATCAAAAGAAGAAATGAGAAGCCTCAGAGATGCTCTTACCTATTTGCACAAAGCTCTAGAACACGGGGCTAGGAATGATCTTGCTTGACTTTCTTTGTTCAACAAGCCAGATGTTTAACAAAACATTTTGAGTGTCTTTAAATAGACCAAATGGTGATTTAGCCATTGCCTACACAGGATTGGGATGCAGCTGCAACTACGTTCTTTACAGTCAAACTACACTGACATTTGAGTAATTGCTCTGAAGTTGTAAAGAGCAGATACAAAAGTCCTCTGTGTATCTGCTCCAGGATATAGAAAAGGAAGAAGAAAAGACAGCCAACATATTCTTGCACCATGCATACCTAAACAAGACTAGGTCTTTATTAAGCCGCTGGATAGTTTGATTTGTGCTCTCTGGTTGTGTAGCAAGGTGGCTGTACTTGAAATGCCGAGACTTTTCTCTGCAAGCACTCTGCCTAGTTCTCTGCTTAAATCCAATATTGCTGCTCCGGTGGCTATTAATGAAGGAATGCAGTGACTTACAGCTGTGAGAGAGAACTGTTTGTCAGAGGCATCAACTCGCACTTCAGGGTGTCACACCATTCTACACTCTTAAAGAATAATAATTAAAAAAAAAAAAAGTATGTTCTCTGCAGAACTCTAGCTGACACAGCAATTTCACCAGAATTCCAGTATCTCCACTGAGGAACTTATTTTTAACTCACCCACTAGAGGTATTGATTAGAACACAGTTATTTGCACAGCTGACTGAAAAAGCAGTTTCACATTAAAGCCAGTAAAATATATAATGCCACTCTCGCTACTTGACCTTTGCTGATGGGAAATTGTACACTGTAGTCTTTGTCCTTGAAGACCTCACATTTAAGAAATACATCAATTGGCTGCTTAAATTTTCAGTAGCACAAATACGTATTAAAAGTACTTTTCAGAGAGAACAGAATTTCTTACCTTCCTAAAGACTTCTCAGCAATTCCCTCTCTCAATCAGAAGTGAACACCCTGACCCCGTAACTTGGAAATTTTGTAGTGGCCCTATGTAGGCTTTAAGTCTCTTCTGTCACTGGAAAGAATCACACCATTGTTTCGATAGCGTCAATGGCAATCCATGATGACGCTTTGCACTTGGGCACATATGCACGGTTAAAAAAATACAAGTTTATTTGTAGAGATTCTTCTCTTTATGAGCAGCTGGCATCAGAGATTCTGGCCAACATTAACAGAGCAGTGATTGTGAAGTGCCCGAGATGCAAAGCCAGTAACACACTCTCAACATCCTTTTACATGCGGGTTCCACTTCTGGTTCATCTCCTGCTTCACTTAGCTGGTTCCTTTCTGTCAGCATAAGATAAGTTGTCTTGTATGCTTGCTAAAACCAATTAGAATATCTCAGCCTAACAAAAGCTAAATTATGGCTTTGTAAAGGTAGGTTACTTTGTCTGATCTTATTGATCAGCTAGTTATTAGCAGCAAGGTGTAACAACAGGTTTAACATTAATTGTACTCAACTGGCACAAACACAGCTTTCTAGAATCTGTTTGCTTTTTCACATTTACCAAGCTATTGAAGCAAGCATGTGTGTGCATAGGTTGAAAATATCTGACGTGTGCTTCCAAAGGACTGCACTGAAGGTTGGGGTACATGGAAGACCCATGCAGAACAGCACCAGTAGCACTTGGGAGCAACGCACTCTGGAACACTAAGTGAACTACTTAGATACGGATAGCCAAGAAGACAGGGCTTGTGTCAGCTTTGTCACACAAATTTAACTAGTGGGCTCCTGCCTGCATTCCAAATGCCAGGGCAATAGCTGCTTACAAGAAAGTAAGTGCAGAATCACTCACGGCTAGCAACAATTAATACTTGGTTGATACTAATTGTTTTAGCATTGATACTGTGGCATTAACAGGCACAGAGCTGGTTAACAAAAAAATTCTTACACAAGCCAAAATAAATGCCCATTACCAGTATCGGCCCCCAGATACCTTACTGGCTGCAATCTTAGCCTAACAATTTGCCATGGCTCTAGGGACCACCACAGTGCCTGCAAAACATTTAATGCCAGCCACTGATGCTCTCAGGTTTCACACGTGTTAGGAGAGAGGATGCAGCTGTGACTTTGCACCATCAGGGAATTTCTAAGCAGTGAGGGCAATATCAGCTTCCTGCTGTAGTCTCCTTTACATCTCCAAAGTGACACAAAGGCAATTAAGCTAGGCAATTAATACAGCTATCTGCCCCATACTTTAGACAAGCTATATGTGAGATCACAAAGAGATATAATAAAGTAAGAAGCCCATACTCTCTCCTCATTCCTTATCAGTTGTGTAGAGTTGCACTGAATAAGTAAAGTATTAGGAGTTATTTATTTATTTTTAAACATAGATTTGCTGATATTCAAAGAAAAGCTCCCAGTGAAACACAAGTTGTACCAAAAAAAGACTCAAGTACTGGTTATTATTTCAGGTTTTGAATGCACAGGCTAATGTGCTCATAAGAGAGTCAAAATTCATCCAGTCTAGGAGAGACATTTAGTCATCAGTTTACTCCTACACTTAACATTGCAATTTTTGTGTCTACAGCATTGTGGTTCGCCTTCTGTTGTTGTTTTTATTTTTGTTTTTTAAGTCTAACTCTCAACCAAGAGGCAACCTCTCACATGACAGGTGTTGGGAGAGCACTGCCCAAGTGATACACACTGAAATACAGGTTCTTCTGGGATTATCTTTTTCCTTTCTACATACTTCATGTGGTTGGAAACATTTGGGTGATTTACAAAATGAAACCTTCAGTAAGCTTTCACCTCCTGTTTTGTTACCACATACACATTGCATGTGGTACCAGCACATCTCAGCCCGTTCCACATAATAAAGCAGTAACCATAGGCCATAAAACATTGCTTGTGACAACTGCACCAGCAAAGAAACTGGTCTGCATGCTACAACCAAGGCCACTGCACAAGGCAAAAGGTAGGGAAGCAAATTACAAAAACCACTGATAAATAGTTGCCATGTTATTTCTAAACTTGTAATTGGACGACAGAACAATAGCCATAGCTTCAAAAGTCAGAGAGATGGGAACAAAGACATTCATCTCACAGTTCTCACCTTACTAAGGCTTTGACAGTGGATCTAACCACACTGGAGAGCAGGAACAACGGAGACACAAGAATGTGAAACAGGGAGATGGAGGCAAATGCCACAGATGGGGAGAAGTCAGCCTTTCTTGTCAGATGAGCATGGACCACAAATGTCTACAAAGATACAGATGTTATCATCAGCATTTAGCCGTAAAAGAAATGCACAAAGACTTTGTATTTCACAAGCATTTCATTTAATGCCTCTTATTTAAGAACTGTAGTTTTTGTTCTCTTAACAGTCCGGAAGAGTGCTTCATATTCCTTGCTGCTTCTGGTCACAAACAACAAGTGGGCATTTTCCATTCTTTCCCAGAGGAATTGCAAATGTGCAGGAGCTTTGCATCCCTTCCTTCTTCTTCCTCATTTCCACATCACTTACACTCGAAAGCATGGTTATAATTAAAGTTACTTAGAAAAGTCCATACTTACTATAAGTACAGCTGCAATTGGTATTGCTGCATTCATAAAGACTGTGAAGGGAAAGACATAGGAACATTTAGACACAATTTCCATTCATCCAAGATAAAGATTAAAATACTACTAACTAGCACTGTCTTATATTATTTCCTACACTTAACATAGCAAAAATGCACAACTATTTACACACAGCATTCTTTTAAATACCTACAGTTTGATTCTCCAGTTACGTCAAAACCCAACTTTTCTTCAGTTACACAGAACCCATCAACGCACCCTAGAAGAGATGACCAATCTATGCATCTTAAAGCGTGCTCAGCTCACGTACAAATCAGGCGTGGGGCAATCGCAGGTCTCTGTCTCATGGCAAACAAAAATGCTGAGCTGATACGATGTCTGACAGACCACTTGAATGCCTGACAATGAGAGGAAGGGAGACCCAAGAGTGGCTGTACAGGTCATGCTCTGTGTGTGGCTGCGCACCCAGCTCCGAGCCACCTCATGGCAAGAGCTCCTGGGAGAGCCACTAGCATATACATCAAGCTGTGACCTACTTCAATGACACCACTTCTGAAGTGCAGGGCTTTGTGGCACTCTCAGGTGTGGGGATGCAGATCGAAGGACAGTGAAAAAGTGGCACCGCTGTAGTGCAGCACTGGATCAATGACAAACAGTTCATTCTTACAGAGAATTTACTCAATATATGCTTTTGTTGTTGTTTTTCTGGTAGAGTTTGTGCAACCATGGTATATCAAGTTTTATACATTTCACTCATTAAAATCTCAAGGTCACAGTCAAGGCTCCTGGTTACTGCTACCCCTAGTTTCACAGTAAAAGCTTCTTCCAAGCAGCTTTTTGTGTGGAGGTACAGTCATATTGAAGCTGAAAAGAAAAGGTTGGGACTGTTTATTCCAGAAGACAAAGTGGATCCAGTGTTACAGAGATGGAGCTAGAGTTCAGTTCAGCTAAGGAATACAAGGGGCTTGCACATCGGTCTCCACCAAGTTAATTTTTGACCTTGTGCAAGTGACTTATTTTGTTAGAAGGACCTAACAGATTGTGAAATAGCCACATTTAGGCTTGTTTTAAGGTAGCTAATTCAAACTGCTAACTAGGTATCAGTCTAAGCACATCAGCTCAGAAGGCTGAAACTCTGAGCATACTTCAAGCTGGGAACCTGTGCAGGACCTTGAGCTTCTACACACTAAGACTATAGAAAGTTGAACTAGGTGGTTTATTCCATTTAGTTAGGCGTAATTACACTTGCTTTGTCAGGCTTGCTTACATTATGAGTGTCTTCAGGAGACAGAGACAGGTTCTAACTCTAAGTGTGACAGAGCTTTGATTTCAGCTGGGCCTTGAGTTACTAAAATGCAAACAACGAACCAGTTTCCTCCCTGACCTTGAACAGCATTTGTCAAGGTGCCCTGGATTCCGCTACTAAAACTCTTCATACACTATTGCATTTTAAGTTTATTAAACAGATGGAAGGGGAGAAGGAAGCAAATAAAATTTGTGTACAGGGACCTCTTTGAGATGGGGCAGGAATACGGGTTGACAATACAATAATAAACAGCTACCCCTGTAGGAGGCTGACTCAGCACCGGAACTATGGTCTTGTCCCACACTGCTGTCCACTCTGTCACATCGTGAGAATATTATTTAACCATCCACCCTTTCATTTTGACCTTTGCTCAATTTTATTCCATGAAGTAAACAATACAGAGAAAGACTACAGAATCTATAGATAAGACAGAATTAAAAGATCAATACATGTTTAACAGAAAAGAAAGAGGCTAGTCACTTTTAAAAACAAACAAACAAACCATCTTTGCCTGTCCTTTTTTGCTGTCAGGTATAGCCAAACATCGGGCAGGAAAAGCATTTGCCAGTTTCTTCATCTGAAGTGAGTGCCATCATTTGACCCACAACTACTTCTACTGGAATGTGTGACCATCCTTTTCTTGGCACAAACTCCACGAGTAACTTAACATACTGTCAGAGACTCCTTCCTACGTTTAGAATATTATTAATAAATCCCGTAGAGTAGTTGTAAACTCTACTCAAGCATAAATAAAATAGGTGTGTTATTTCATGTAGCTCTAATTCCTTGACAGATGGGACTGAAAACATAAGTGTATTTATACATAGATTCCTGAGGTAAAAGCTTACCTTTTGGAAGCTTTTAAGGCTGAGAGATCTGGGGATGTTCAGCCTGGAGAAGAGAAGGCTCTGGGGAGACCCCCTTGTGACCTTTCAATACTTAAAGGTGTCTTATAAAAAAGATGTAGAACAACTCTTTACTCGGGTATATAATGACAGGACAAGGGGGAATGGTCTTAAACTAAAAGAGGATAGATTTAGACTAGACATTAGGAGGAAATTATTCACCCTAAGAGCAGTGAGGCACTAGAACAGGTTGCCCAGAGAAGCTGTGGATGCCACATCCTAGAGGTGTTCAGAGCCAGGCTCGGCGGGGCCTTGGCCAACCAGACCTAGTGGGTGGCATCCCTGCCCATGGCAGGGGGCTTGGAGTTAGATCATCGTTAAGGTCCCTTCCAACCTGAGCCATTCTATGAACGACAAACATGTATTAAAGCCTAGAAATTCATGGTTTACTATCCACCTTAGAAAAATGATGATAATTTTCGGAGAAAAATGTTCTTTTCTGTGTTGGAATACAAAGCAGTTTCTCCTGCAGAGTTGTCACACTTTGGATAAACTTGAAGTAGTTACAACATAGGAAGATTGGAAAATAAAAAGTAAAACTCGCTGCCTGTACCTGTAGAATTCTTAGTTCTATTAAATCCTTGCATTTGTGGTTTGCCTTTGAGGCTGCTGCAGTACACGATTTCTCTTTTATGCATGTATCAAATAAGAGAAACTAGGAAAGCTGATAAACTTGTCAAGAGAAGGACCCTGTTCTTTTGCTAGCAGTATGAGATTATACCTTCCAAAGATGAAGTTGGAGGGACTAAGCATACTGTAGGGCTGGCAAAGACTGCTGTGGTTATGACTGCATGGGTCAGTTGGTGGCTCCCCAGAAGCTGATCTGAATCTTGCTGTTATGTGAGATCACAGGCACATCCAAGGACATCTTATTTTAAGATAAACAAATGTTTATTGAGCTGCTGGAATTTCTGGTTTGTTAGTTAGGTTTTTGTTTGTTTGCTTTCAATTATGGAAGTGTCTAGTATAATAAAATGATTTCTAAAATGGATTTATTTTGCAGCTAAGAATTTTTTTCCCCAGTTAGATTCTGTCTGAAGTACTTTGTTACTAGAAAACGCGGATAGAAAACTAGCAAAAAATATAAGCTACTTGAACTGTTTAGAATGGCAACTACTGTCAATTTCCTGTGAGAAAGCTCAGACTTACTTACTTTCTGACAGATCAGACAAAAATTCACAGAAATAGGAAAACCATTCCTTACTTTCTATGCCTTTCCTGAATATATACCCTTATACATAAACCTACAAAGCTGAACATAAGATAATCTTAATAATAACTGCAAAAAAAATGAAAGTCTTCTTGGCCACAGTTAAAGAATACACTATTGAAACTCAAAAGGTTATCACTATCAACTTTGTAATCCAGTTTTGATTCTGATGGGTACATTTCATTAAAATGATGGCTAATTTCTGTAACAGCTCTTTTAGTACATACGAACAATTTATACACCTACAAACTATATCCAGGCACAAAGGTGAGGCAGATGAGATCCAAATTTCATGCTGTCTTGAAATGGAATTTTCTTGTGGTCTAGCCAACACTGCTCTGAAATTTGTAGGTATATTTTCTGTAATCCAAAGCGAATCTGTTCCTCATGAATAGAAGCAGATCCAACCACATTCTTCCATTCATGCTAATAGCTAAATACACTTAGAAAAGAATTCCAGAGCCCGTTCAAAATGGTACTTAAAAACACAAAGTTCTCCAATTTTCTTACTCTTCTAGGACATCTGCCTTCCTGCAAAATCTTGGCCACCTTCTGCCATTATCTTAATCACAAAAATAAAATCTTAAGTTCACTATTATATCAGCAAGCACACTTTGTGCTGATTACGCCTATCATCCCATTTATACTTATGATAACAATAATAGCAAGTTTTCCTATATTTATAATCTCTACGCTAATCTGCTAACATGCAAGTTTATAAGAACCAGTGAATCTTCTGCTACAGACAAAAGGATGTAAAGAACTCCTAGGCTGAAATTAGAGAAAACCTTCAAAAGGCAAAATGATATGCTATATCGGCACAATATAGTAGTACTGGTTTACCTCAGCTGAAAAACTAATCTATGGTGTCTTGCAGACACATAAATATTACAAAGTACAAATAAAAATGCAGATGTAAACATTGGATGTTTCAGTAGTTTCAAATAGTATGTATTCAGAATCGTGTGGAATAATACTGTTTCTTATTTATCATGTCACTATTTCTTTACAGAATATTCAGTACAGTTAGGATAAATACTCCTTTTCCTAGGTGTTACAAATGAAACTCTGAGGATTTAAAAAACAAATAAGACTGTACGGCTCCTTCAATCCCACAGCTAAACCCGTGGCCTTGACTATAAATAGACTTTAATGCAATGTGAAGCCCTGCAAACAAAAGGAGCCCACATACCCTGATCTGGGTGTAGAACAGAGTTTACAGTCATATCATCTACTTCAGCTAAATTCTCTTTTATGCTGAAATGTAAACTGCTCTACAAAAACAGAAAGCTAAGGTTTGCCAGAGAGAAAACCTGGTCTCAGAAGTCAATGAAAACCTCAACTTAATCTCAGTCAAGTTCAGTGGGTACAGGATCTTGCCCTCAGAGTACATTACTCATGTGACTGTTCGGCAGGAAAGAGTCAATTACGCACCTCTTGGGCGAATGTAATCAAATAACACTAACCAGACTGGAAGTTACTTTTCTAAGGAAAAAGCTCCTTTATTAGTCTAGAAGGTATTTGTACAGGTAGCTTGTAGCATTTGATACTTCTAGCTAAAGTTTCCAGTGCATTAATAACTTACAGAATCTATCAACAGTGTTCTTCAGTATGACTTGACAAATTATTTCTGAAGTACTACAATAGAAAATATAGAGGTCTAGCATTTGATCTGCTGAATTAAGGAGTTCAACTGGCCTTAGATGTTTTTAAAAGGGAAGATAAATGCCTTGAAGCAGCTTGAAATGAGACAGAAGAAATCTAGTTTTGAAAAGATGAAATTGCCAGCACTGGCGTATTTTCTTTTATAGTACATAGTAATGGCCTTAAGAATCACTTGTTTTCTTAAGAAATCCAAACTTTGAGTAATAAGTTTTAAGAACCATCTGTTGGAGCTTCAACGCAAAGACATTTCCTATCAACTGATATTGTGATATATAGTATTGTGCAAAATGCAGGAGTGTAAAAAGATAAATATCAGCAAAGGCTTCTTCCTGAATGCTATGTTACAGGGGAGAATCTTGCTAGCCTGTGAAACACTTGTCCCTTATAAGCTTCTCTTGAGAAAGCTAATACTATGCAACATTAATCTGACCTTCTCTTTTAGGCATATTTCCTATATAGGCAAAATCCTACTGAATTAAATAGAGTGTCTGACTAAATGGAAAGTAAGGAGTATGGAAACAGAGCCTAGAGCAACTGAAACAATCGCAACAGAGAAATGGTAAACTCATTAGCACCTAATAATGCAGTGGCACTTCAGCTGAACAGTGGATTAGAATGAGGGAGGAGACTTACTGGATATGGAGGTATAAAGGGCAAACGACTTTAGGCTAGTCATTTCTTTTTGTCTGGTTTCTTCTACACTGCTGTGAAAGATGTGTTCCCAAGCATAGAGTTTAAGGAGCTTAATGCCTCGAAGCATCTCATTTGTTTTCTTCAGTCTCTCATTGGAGTATTCCTGCAACATTTACAGACACATTCAGTTAAAGAGCACCTGGCCCTTAAACTTAAGGATCACACTAAAATTGCATGCAGCCCCCTGTAATCAGACAAGTATTCTCTACTATGGAGAGACACTGTCCATTCATGATGCTTTGATGTTTTTGTGAGGGTTAGACTTCTTTGGTGAATCTCACCTTGCAAAGGCAGGAGGCTGAGTGAAAAGCCAGTAGGTCTGTAATCACCTTCCAAATCACATACCTTATACTGAAAATTTTATTCCTGTCAGCTTTCTGATCACTTGAAAAGAAGCCTCTCGTGACTTCTACTGCTCAGCACATTGATTTTCAATAGGCACACTCAATACGTACAGAAGAGATCAGAACAAGCAGACAAGGTACAACCGGACACACGGCTCTACCCAGTCACCATGACGTGGAAACAATGGTTTCAGGCTCCAAAGCAGCAAGGCTGCAATAGCAAGAAGCTGGGATCCTATAGGGAACCTCAACCATGCAGGGCCAGTTGGCTCTGGCACTACAGAGCACTGGTGAAGTGATCCTTCTTTCAGTTTTCAGGTTAATTCAATGATCTTTGTGCTGTGCTTTACTGCAGAGCAGAGACAGTCCAACCAAAATGCACTGCTCCCATCTACAGGAATTTCTAGGTGATGCTTAGATATGACAAGGATGAATTCTGTCTAAATGTTTAGAAGGGTGTATACTGCTGATGTGAAGGCAATACCTTCCCCGCAGGAAGGTGCATAAATTTCACATTACCACCCATGATCTGTGTAAGAGATTTCAACAAGCAAATCCTGCTGTCCAGCACAATTACAGGTTCCTACAGCTTCCTGGGCAGCGCAACAATTGCTGAGTGTGGGGAAAAGGTTCAGAGCAGCTGGACAAGGCAGCTTTCTCAGTGCTGTTACAGGCAATTCTGACAAATGATAGACAAGTCTAGAGAGGGATTAAGGAGCAGCTCATGACTTAGTAGACCTCAAAGTTCGCCAGCATGCTGTGGGAGAGCTAGGACTGGACAGAGTTATTAAATGAGTACTTCCATAGATTTCCACATCTGTGATGTATCTGCGATCTGAGGTCAGATGCAGCTTTCCTACTTCATACTTATTTGGACAGATTGCCCTGCATGACTCATTTATTTCTGCATCATTTGGCTGCACATGGCCATCTCAGTCAATGATGACTGACCATTTACACTTGCATGTTAGAAAGATCTTAAGTTTTTTCCTGTTAAGGAAACACATACTGGCTGAAAAATATAAACACCAAGACAAGTTGGACCTTTACTGCTTAAGCTTATCATGTTTACACATTCTTGCATTTGACATTCTTGAGCATCAAGTGTTTGAGAATCAGTTTTTGGCTTTGTAATTTGGCTTTTATAGCTTTGCGATTCTAAACACAGGCCAATGCATAAATATCAGAGGTGATGTTAATATCATGTGCGAGTGTGAAGACACTTACCAATGTGCTTCTCTGGGCCTGTGAGAGTTTTGTTGCCACAAAGTACTGAACAGGTGCAAGTACTATGATTACTGCTGCTCCAATTAAGGCACTGATTCCTAGAAGATAGTAGAGCAGAAGAACTCCTACAATTATCTGTTGGAAGAAAAAGTGAGAGGAAGACTTGGGATGACTTCACTTTGTGTATGTACCACAAAAAGCAATCACAAGGGTAACTGTGCAGCACATTCAAGAACAACCACTGCAGCCAACCCTACCCCAAAACCTCATATGCTCTGCATCACTGCCCTAGTGTGGTTTGATCAGCCAGGATATTCTGTCAAAGGCTCAAATACACCTAGAGCGTTCCTTCCCAGCTTGTGGATTCTGTGACTTGAATCACAATGCAAGAGATTTAGAAAACTTTTAGCTAGGATCTTCTGTTTCATGGAATCCCCACGATGATGAACAGTAGACAAGGGTGTACAGGTTTGTATACACCCTTCTATTTATCTTCTATAATAACTCCCACAACTAAGTAAAGTAACTTTACTTAAAAAAGAAATATATTCATAAGAAAACTTGAAATAAAATGTATTTTTAAAATGCTTCCAAGTAAGCCATTGGGCTACTCCTTCCATGGCTGCTATTAAATATTCTTCCCCATTGACCAGATGACATGGCATGCATTTGCTTTGATTTTTTTTTTCTTTCTTTGACATTTAAGCATTTTTACACCAAGACAAGCAAATACCTCTCCCAGTTTCATCAGAACCCACTTGTCTACAACACGCTGGAATTCCACAGAGGAATGTTCTTTGCTTACTACAAAAATTAATATGAAATACCATTAGAAATGCAACTGATATTTGGAAATGTTAACTTTCTTCAATGTTCACGACATTATTGTGGAGGAGAAAAAAAAGGAACATCATAATTATATCAGTAAGAACCTCCACTTCAAACACTAACAAACTCAAAGAAACTGTTTCAAGGACACACAGTACCAGACAGGCAATGAATGTTAAAGAAGGCTAGAGAAGCAGTTTTTAAAAAAATGTTTGACTTTGAATAGATAATTCAGAGAGCAGGTCAGAGCCTGGGTAGAGAGAGTGAATATAAGCAGCAAACAAGACGTGCAAGCTACCGATGTCAACTACCACTATTCTAACATCTGACTCCTGAATGACCTAGTGCATTGACACTCTATTATGTAAAATATAGTATAAGCTAATAAATTAGACCAGACACAGCAACAGAAAACTAATTTCGCATTATTTTTAATTAACTTAAGGGAAAATATATAAGTTAAATTTCCTTAAAGCATTATCTACTACTCTTGCTACATTTGCATACTCATATAACCCTCCCAGAAAAAACTACCTTCCGTCATTTCCAAGTTCAGCAGTCACCCATTCCCACAAATATTCATGGGAATTGCGTGCTTCCGTGAAGAAAACCAGAGTCCATAGTTTACCCAATTCTATGTCAACATTTTTGTGAATTCAAAAAGAACACAGATAAAACTATTTTTTCTTAATCCTTTGATGACTATCTGCAGATGAACTAAACCAAAATGTGACTCTTACAATGACTCACAGCATTTATTTAGGAAATATGCGGCATCATGAAAGTAAAGTCCTATTGTACATACAGCACAGATCTAGTAAGAGAAAAGGTTAAACAGTAATTTAAAGATCTCTCTGTAACTAGTGAGTGAGCAATCTGCTTCCACGTTAAGTTAGGAAATTCAGGGATGTGTAACGCCAATGAACACATGCACGGCCTCCACAAGACAGCCATGGCAGAGCTCCCCTCCAGAACAGGAATTGTCTTTACAGATCTTTACAAGATATTCATTCCCAACTGCTTCGCCACGGGCAGACAACTCAGGCACTCAAAATACAGGAAAGCACTGAACAGTGTACAGCTAACAGATGCTCAAAACCACAAAGTCAACATGGAACAGTGACTCCCTGCTTTACTGCTACCCCACTACCGGTTGATTGCCAAGGTCATTATGGGACACACTAGCTGTTTCAGTTGAGCCTCAGCTTCTCACAAAAACAAGGGTAAAGCTATTCTGGCAACTGGATTCGGAAGGACTTGCTAGCTCGTGGCTCTACTTTTCTCCATCCTGGCTATTGAAAGGGTCAATCTTTGCAATAAAAATTCTGTTCTCAATAGATTAAAAGTGATCCCATTTGCATCTTCTCTTTCATATTGTTATAAGGGAAAGCCTTTTTAATATATTCATCATGTGTGGGACAAAAATGTATTCTCAACAGAAGTACATGGATAGAAATATCTGAAAACTGCCAAAACCTATAAACATTTCTGCAAGTGATTCCATATTTATCAGATGCACACAACAGTCAAGAATAACCAGGAAGCGGTAATGTTCTAACTGCTAGAGGACAGTAACTGACAGATGGGAAGGCTCTCAATTAATTTTTCTGAGAAGGTAATTATTATATTTTTAAACAACTGTTCAATGAAGCATTTTGCTTCCTTTTCATCAAAATCCCAAATGCTCTTATCTGCCAGAAATATATCATGAACAAGAAACTCACTGATACCTCTGTTTGTTGTTAAAAATAAATCTAATGTCTAGTGATTTTTTTTTAATTGAAGAAGATGGCAAATACTGTCGGACAGGAACTGCTTTGCGGCCAGTTTTAAAAGAGACAGATGTCCTTTCATTACCACTGTACACTATCCCTGCCAATGAACCCAAGATATGAGAACACTGGACCTTTAAAAAATGATCACAAGCGAATCAAACACAGGTGTTTATAAAATGGAGAGGGGAAAAGCCTTTACAGTGCCTTATTTTGCTCTCAGGGTTTGAGCCAAACCTAGCAAGTGCGTATTTCAATTCATAGGTATCTCCAGCCCCTTTACGTTGATTTCAATGACCTTCGAACAGTAACTTAAGGCAATGATCAAGTTTCTGTTGACTCCAGTCAGAGCAAAGACGGAATTCAAATTATCTGGACTGCACAGAAATGTGATCAACGACTAAGTCTTCTAGTCAAGGACAAATATAAAATTCACACCAGATGATGAGATACTAATAGGAGATGAGCTACAAAATCATTCTAAGTCTGTTTTAAATAATACTGAAGCTTGTTCAACTTTTTATTTACCATCTCTGAAGTATCCAGTAATTGCTTTCACTGCCTCATGAAACAGGGTACTGAATGAATGCTGCAGAAACGTGTTTGGGAGAAAACTTTGCAACCAACATGACTCATTGATTTGTATCTTGCAATGCATATGCCATCCGCAAAACAGGAGCACACTCTGACACTGATTGTCTTGATCTGCTGAAAAGCATTGCAGGGTGAATTTTAATGCCAATATAATCATATTTTCATAAGACTGTCATGAAATCTTTATGAGTCCGTGACTTCTGGCACATTAGAGCATTAGAGAATATGCAACAAAACTGGCTTAATTCTCAGTTACACTAAAGCTCTCCCTGCACTGAACTGCTAGTGATTTTGGAAAAAGCCCATATAACATTGGTACCTCCCCCAGAGATTGTTTCATTAACATATTTACAAGGGACACTAAGCATAGGGGATAGCTGGACACTAAATATTACCTTTAAAGGGGTGGACTCCTCTAAATGCCTCCTAGCATTTTTTTAGTATATAATTCACTGACTTCTTACTGCATGGTGCTTCAGTAAATGGACAAAAAATAGCCTGATAAGATTAGTACTAACAAACTGCCAACTTGTAGCCACGTTTCATATCAGTTTCTTTTCATTATACTTGTCTTCTCTTTTACAATTAGAAATTAATATTAGCATATGTTACTTGACTATTGCTTTTTTCACCCACTTCCCCACTTTAAAATAAAATGGTTCCTTTTTTTTTTCTTTTTTTTTTTTTTTTTTGATGATTTCAGGGAAAGCATCCTGATGCTAAAAACCTAAGTCAAATCTCTTTCTGAAAACTTCTGCTGGTAATTGCTAGATTCATCGACCTCTTTCAACTCTAGAAAGTCAAATGTTTTGAACTGCTGTATTAAAAAAATATGAGTCTCTCCAGGAAATGTGGTCTATACCCCAGTGCAGTTAATCCTGCACAAGAAAGAAATACATGCATTTATTGTATAAATGCAGGCACACTATGACTTGTAAAAGTATGACTGTAATCTCTGAATCTTTTACTGTAATGGGTATAGTGATATAAAGCTCACACATGTAGAGTGAATGCAAAAGGCTAAAAAAGCGCAGTTTAAAAAAAAAAAACAAAAACACGTCATTATCTAGTAAATTGCTGACTGTTTACGCTTCCGGGTGCTCACTATCCTGACTCAAGGCCTCATACAACTCTCACTGGAGTAAGCCAGAGTTTTACAAAAGATTCAGACAGATTTCTCCTTCCTGCAGGTCCTGCTGCAGTCTCAGAAGCAATCTGTCCCTCATTATCATGGAGATACCAGAAGGCATACACTAACATGGCAGGTTTCACACACATACAGCACAAGTGCAGTCACTCCTAGAGTATTCCAAGAGGACACTATCTGGTTTTGCAGAGAATACTCTCCAAAGATTGAAGCTACACAAGAGGAAAAGACATGTTCAAAAACTCAGTCACTGACAATGAAGAAGGTCCTGGTCAGCCACTTACCCTGCATTTTCCTCACTAAGGAAAAAGACAAATCCAGGGAAAACAATTAAAACAGGTTGTTGGGTTGTGAGTTTTCTTTTTTTTTTTTTCTTCCACTTGATCCTTTGGACCATCTCTAAGTGATCATATCTTTGAATCTACTACTGTTTCTCTTACCTCTTCTACTGGGATTCAGGGGACAAATGACTGTAATATATTCCAGTTAACTCCTCTGAGCAAATGAAGCAAAACAAACTGGAATAATATAAACTATAAATTCTTGTTAAAAATGCAAAGTATGTTTGGCAGCAGTCAAGATCGGTATCATAATACGATCTTAAATACCTAGAGTCCTGTCAAAAATATGAAGTTTGTTACATATGTTTCTACATATATCTGTTCTTTAAGTTTTTTGGTTTATATACTTTCATAAAATTCCTAAGCAAACCATCACTACAGATTTATGCACATTAATAACAAAAAGGCACACCACTCAGTCTCCTTACCTGTACTGGCATAGCCCAAAGGTTAGGGCAGAGGAAAAAGAACCACATCAGCTGGTTTGTGTCTATGGCAACCAGGTTACAGATCTGGCCTGCAGTCATCTCCCCCATAGACATGTTGGAAGTTGAGAGCTGCATAATTTTGTTGTATATTTTCGTCTGGAAGATGGATCAAAAATTGTTAGTATAGAGAAATAAAATAAGATTTCTAGTTCCAACTAAAACACAAGCATGGTAAGGGAAACCATAATTCCCAGGAACTCGAATGAAGAGACTGAAGTCTGTTCTTCTGTGTTACAATGTTAAGCTACTATCCTATTGTAATCCCACCAAAACCACAGTGCAATTAGGTATATAATGGTTGTCTAATTACTCCCTCTTCGCATTCCTGTTCATCGGCAAGAGAATGAAATCTTTATTCCCCAACTGGCTCAAGAACAATACCCATAATTTATGCCACGGAGTGCACTTGCTGTAACTAGTGCTAATAAAGCAACATTATATCATTATATTCAAGATTTAATAGTCAATATATTATAATCCTTTCTGTTTTTCTCTGGCAATTGATTTAGGCCTCATCCAACTTCAAAACCATATTCCTGGCTGAGAATGTTGTTACATTTTGGCTAGAAAGCCCAGTCCCATTGCAAATATTAAGTTCACAGGCAAATAATGTTAACAGCTCTGATTCTATTCTGAATTAGTTACCTGGGTACAGAACCAGGCACCATGTACAAAAATAACTTAATTACACAATATGCAATAACGAAGGGGTGCCATTACCAGCTTGTTTGGGAAAAGGCTGCCCAACAATGCATGAGCCCAACAGTCATGAGACTTAACTGATAGGAGGCACCCTGATTAAGGGTCTTCTGGTAAATATCAACCAGCCCTCATGAAGCATAAAGTCGTATTGGGCACGTGGAAAAGGTGCAGCTTTATACAAGGGAGTAAAACAGGTAAAAAGTTTAAAGAAAACTGAAAAAATTTAAGAAAAAAAGAATTTGTCTATAAATACTGGCAATAAGACTGCCATTAACATTAATTCTGCTGCTTAGAACAATGGCTAGAAATTTTCTGATTTGAATGGTACAACTGAGCCTCTATGTAATACACAGTGCGCACACAGCTTCTCCTAAACAAAACTGATGGGAATGTAACACCATTTTCTTGCAATTCCCCTTTTACCATTTTCTAGTTGTTGTGGTCCATGTATTTTTCAGTTAGTTGCAGCACTTCTGCTTGATACGTTTTGTACCTTGTATATCTTAGGTCAAATTTTTATTTCTTTGGAAATTTTCTTCTTCACTCTAATAGCAAAAACCAACGGACATAATTCAGAAGTCTGGCAGCTGCCAACTATTTCCAAGTGTATGATCAAAAGATGATTAAATAATTATGCTGCTATTGGAAGCATCCAGCTATCTCAAGACTCTCACAGGATTTGTGCAGTTCAGTGGGTAACCGCTGTTAACATCAGGTTAGCTTTCAAGCTGTCAGAGGATAGATTTCAGCCAGTGCACTTGGCAGTATCCCACTGTAATGTAATACCTAATTCTCTTACTTATTGTGTACTACATACTTTGATCTATTCGTGGTTATGGAAGAATTACAGGCTCCGTTTTACCAATCTTACATTCAGTAATTACAGACTCTTCAGTACCTGGTTATTCCAGGGCAGGACCCATAGAACAAATCACTATCCAAGCACTCAAAATTCAACCTATCCTTTGTCCAAAGTATATTTAAATATTAGTAAGTAATTACAAAAACATCAAATAAGATTTATATGAAAGAGAAATTAGGTCTACATTAATGCAATCTTTAATGGTAATGTCTACATCGAGTTTATTTCAGGAGAACTCTTTCAGTTGCTGTAACAGAATTGAACTACTACAGTTATATATTCACAAATACACGTGTGATTGTAAGAAAACAGGCTAGTTAATATATCGGCTACCTGTATTGCACCTCTCAAGTTAATTCCTGTTTCAATAGCAACATAGTATGATGCTTGGAGAAATGTCCTTTGCAACAGAAGGGCAAAAAATAGGAGTACAGCCAAAACATATGCATTGGACAGGAACTCTTGAGATGAAATAAAGAAAACACCAAGAATTTTAGTCTAAGAAGAAAAAAAGAGAGAGAAGTTAGAATTACGTGCAATTGTAATTTCGTTACCAGTTTTGCATAATTAATAAACAGACAACCACAGTTTATTACTTCAAAAATACTCCCAAACGTGATTTGAAACCTCACCATTTATCAATGAGACAGCCATATAATGTGCCAACTCGGTAAGCTTAATTTAAATGAGAAATTACATTTATAGGATTTTTGATATCCTTCCAAAATTCTAGGTCACTGAGTAACTCAGTATCATCATTTGCTAACAACATGCACTGCCAATTGTCAGAAAGGACTAGTTAACATTCATTCAGAGAAATCTGTCTCCTTATTTTGACACCTCAGGCTACTGAACACTAAAATGACCTTCACAACTTGGTTGGAAAACCCATCCTTCCATTCTCCTGGAAATGCACACATTATTTTGGTTTGCAGCATCTAACAGGTTTGTTTCAGCATTGGTTTATTTGTGGTCTTTACCTCCTAGGAAGTTCATGAGATCACTGGAGTGCATTTTGAAGCATGCCAATAGTTCCCTAGGACAGCAATGCACTTATTCCAAGTTATAATTAACAAGCAGACACCTTCAGTGCAACAACTAGTTCAGAGTCTGGCTCACCTGGGGAAGCCTTCCGAAATAAAAAGGTCTCTGCCTTCCCCTTTCCCCACTTGGTTCCTTCAAAACTTCATTGGTTTATGCTGCCATTAAAGGCAAAAGGTGTAAGCCATCTATTTCTATTCCCTCTCAGAGGGTTTCTTTGTAATTTACATTCCTGCTGAGCACACTTCTAGCCTAGACCGTTTCTTTGCTGTTGAATCTTTTAAGACTGCTATAACATTTAATAGATCACATTTAACAAACACTGCCTGTACATTTTATCAGAACCAACCTTGCTATCAACTCTTTATAGAAATCCCACATGACAAATTAATACAGAGGCTAAGCCTAGTTTTTAAAGTTGTGGTTTTGCAAGATGAGGTGAGCCAGCTAAAAGAGAAATGGGCTTCTCCTTACTCTTAACTACACCTGGGTTGCTCCAAGCTGCATGCTTCTGTTGCTTACTGTGTGCTAGCTTGGGAGCTTATCGGATCTGTCCCTGAGCCAATTCAGATCACTGATAAGTAAGTCAGTCCAGGAAAACAAAACAAAACAAACAAAAAAGCACACACTGCTAGCTTTTAGTTTAATGGGCCAAGTCAGACCATAAAAGTGTCTGGTGGGTGCCAGAGCGAACTCAAAGGAGGGAACGGGTGCATGGCCAATGACAAATGTGAAAGGAGGAAGGACAAGTCCTTTTTGCAGTGGTAACACAACAGATCACTTCATCTTCCTCAGAAAGCTGAGCTTTAGGGTACTTTTTCCATGTCTTTTTACTCCATCTTTTGACATCCTTGATGGCTACTGCCATTGCTGCAAGAAGCACACTATCTATCCCCTTGACAACAGTATGGCAATTCACAGTCTTAAAAGCAGAGAAATGTACGCCTGCCTTTACAACAAGTAAATGAGATAATAAACAAAACAGTTTTTGGAAAGATCCCTTGTTTTTCTCTGTGAGAAGAGTGCACGCTTTAAATAACACAACCAGCACCAATTTCCTGACAGTGTCTCCCACCTCACATAAGAATATTATCACTTCTCATAAGAAGAAACTACTCTGACCTGTCTACACACCACCTTAGCAGCCTGCTGAGGTGCATGGGAGACCATCCATGGACGTCAAGGAGTCCCTCTCCATAAACATCTGGGCACTTCAGAAGGAACTGCGGTCAACTCTTAAAACACTGGGCAAATTAAAGAGCTGTTCAAGGACTTCAGTCTATTACGCAGCACAGATGCGTGTAGTATCTATTCTCCTGGTTATGTGCTATTTGTTACAAACTGCTGAGATTCAGACCAAGGCTGTACACAAAGTCAAGCAAGTAATTATGACTGCATTTCTGTCTTTCTTCATGCAAATGCTTCCTATTTACATTAGGAGGCATCTTGATGCCTGTATACTGCACGAATTCAAAAGCCACCTGTTGTTTCTTGTGCAGCATGTAGATACTGAAAGACAAAATATAGCTGCAAAGTCAGAGTTTTGGGGAAAAAAAGAAAAAGGGCATTAGGGATTAACATGGCATCATTTGCATTTGCGATGTAAATTTATGATGTGGCCCCACGCATATCTTAATTTTCAACAGTGAGAATCTTTCCTCTAAGTTACCCTTTCTCAGGCCAACTGTTACTCTAGTTGTCCTTCACTGGATTTCTTTATAATTCAACACAGGCTCATCCAGGAGAGTGGCATACAACATAAAAACAACATATCTGCAACACTGGAAGAGCGTCAAAGATAACCTCTCTCTTTGCTGTCATGTTAGTAAGCATTATCACAGCAATGAAGCTTGCAGATTACGTAGTATTGTATCTAGGGCAGAGACTAACCCAGCACAATTTTAGTGCTGTCCTACATATACACGTCGCTAGTACTGCTAATTACTGCAGCTAATACTGCTTTTTACTGTATGTTAAAAAAAGACATTTTTTACTTGATCAGGTTTTGACAAAACATGTTCTTCTAGCAATGAGATGTTGGTGCAGTGCTGATTCACATTAAAGCATTACACAATAGAGGAGCAGGGATGAAAATTGAAACAAAACTTGTTATCCTAGTATACAACTTGAAAGAAAAAGAGGACTTGCACTTATCCACATAAGCATTACATAGACAGGGACACATTTCAGCAAGATATTTACAGAGTTTCACATGCAGCATTAGGCCATTAAGGTTTACAAAGTCAACAAACATCTGTGTGACTAGGCTATAATCATTTAAGCACACTTGCAGCAAATGTAAGGAAGTAACATCTACTGAACCTTTCAAACAGAAGACAAAAAAATGTGAGAAGTTGATAGAACTATATTTTGTTTTCAAAAAAATGGTTTGGGGGACATTCAGTATCCCACCTTCCTAATGACTTCAGGATAATATCACTTCTTAAACTATCAGCAGGCTCTAGCCAGTAGAAGGTTGAGCAAAGGCCACTATTATAAATACTTACAGACCCTTAATTCCCACAGTCTGAAGTGTTGGTACTGGGCCTTTGGCTACACTGGGACTTATGCCTTCTAGAGCTTTTTAAATGACTCTGTAGGTTTGTTGTATCACTTGTATCTGTTATGCCAGCAGATACCCAATACTAAAATGACCAATCCTAGCACTGTGACATGGAAGACGTTACCACCAAAATATAACCATTCTGTCAGTCTCTTCTTTGGTGTGAAATGGTTGACACTCAGAAAAATTCATGTCATGGGAATGTTCCAGGGGTGGCCATAAATATTGATACTGGAGATATAAATATACATGAAGAGAGTGACAGAATTTAAGATGCTGTCGTGCTCTGACTAATTGTGGCACTAACTAAAGCAGTTAATACTGCCTGTGACACCCACATGATCTCAGAGTTCCAGCTCCATGACAGTATTTATCTGTCACAAAGGACCCGAAGGATAGAACAAATATATCTTATGATTTACCTCTTTGCCTTCAGCTTCACAGACAGAATTTGTTTGAAAAATACAAATTCATTATGACTTCCCTCTGCTCAATTTACAAACAGTTCAAATAGAAAACCTTTGTAAATTATAGAAAGACATTTCATCTAATTCAACAAAACATTTCAGATATAAAGGTGTATTAGTCTTTTAACAGAAAAACGTTGTATATAAATCAGGTTGAAACAGAAGAAAATGCCTTTCCAGAGTCCTTCTGTCCAAAGTAAAATACACCCTTAACTGTCACTCACGGGCTGTCACCACCACCAAATACTGCTGTTATGTGATCCCCACATGGTATCAACTACAACAACCACGAGGCTGCCACTTCGCTAGACATGGTGACAATGTCATGGCAGGATGAGACTCCTTTCAGGGCCTCTCTGGACCAGACCTAAGCATTTCAAACAGGGGAACACTAGCTGACACTCCAATAGGAAAATTAAACAGGATAAACTCTTAATAGAGATCTGGTACAAATTCAGTTGAAACAATAAGCATTCCAAACAAGTTATTAAGAAGCAGCTCAAAAGCTTCCATAGTACTTTGCCACAGTGTAGCCTCTAGCTTATATAGTCTTTTTTTTTTTTAAAAAAAAAATATAAATAAATCCTGCTTTAACTAGTTTCCATAAGATCTACTTGCTATACCGAAGTCTCCAAATATTAGGATGAAGATTGCAAAACATATAAATAATTCATTTCAGCTTGAGGCTTTTGTTAATTTTTCTGCAATGTATTCAACGTCTTTCAATATTTACTTCAATGGACCTAATCCAAAGTGTACCTGAGTGAACGGGTATCTTTCCATTAGTGTCAACAGACTTCAGCAATCAATCTTACATCAAACAATAAGTGAGTCGCAAAAATAAAGTGATAATTCTCATAAAAATGAGGCCTGAGTGACTACCTTTTGAGAAGGTGCTTCCAGAACTTTTTTTTTTTTTTAAATGCTTTTAATTTGTTATTAATCACAAAGTTTCTTCTTGTGGAGCCTTCAGTTAAATAGCACCTTTTTAATAATTGTTTCAGTTGATCTTTCAAAACCAATCTGCCCAGAGACACGAGTGGAAATTCTTTGTCAAGGCTAAATCAGTTGGCATGGTATCATGATAATAAAAGCCTGCTTTAATCCTCTTAGACATCCCTCATTTCTGGAAATGAAAAGCCAAGCCTCTTAAAAATACCCTTTTTCTTTTCTGAAAAGCACTTACTCACATACTTGATTAGATCTCTAGTCACAGCTGTACCTAAAATACTTATGATACTAGTGAGATTCTGAACATTTCACCACTATCTTGAACAAGGTTACGTTCCTGAATAACCCGAAGCCTGACTAGATGCGTAGGTAACACATTTTGTTCATCATCCAGGTATGAATGTCAGCAGCAGGTAGTGACACACATGCTATCTCTTCCAGCATTCAAAAATGCATTGCAGTTGCTTTCTTTACTGAGGGAAAATAATAAATAGTTTTAGCACTGCTTCTTTTGACTCCTTTTGCAACAGCATTTCGACAGTGTGGTGGTTTCACACAGACAACTAAGCTCTACCAGATCGTTCTCACTCCCCCTCCTCAAAAGAACAGAGGGGAGAAAATATGATGAAGGTTGAGATAAGGAGCAGTTTAATTAAAGGACAAAAAAAAAGCACGCGGAAGCAAAAGGAGAAAACAGTTAATCTTGACACCATGGCAGCACTGCTCAATGTCTATTATTAGTGTGGTATCAGTGCTGTTCTAGCTACAAGTGCAAAGCACAGCACTATAGGAGCTGCTGTGGGGAAAGTTAACTCTGCCCCAGCCAGACCCAGTACAGACAGTACCTGTGGGCGGATGGTGTTATTTCCTTTCCCAACATTGTGAACAATCCCAGAGATGCAGAGGGGACCAGCAAACCCAAGCAAGTCAGCCAGAATACGGAATGTGCTGCTGAGAAGTAAGGGTCTTCCAAAAGCACAGCAGAGAGCACGCCAAATTGATCTGGATCCTTGCGGAGACGGTGACCTTTTGTTCTGTCCAGAATACAAAAAAGCAGATATAGTAAAAGGATTATATTATGTATAAACCTCAGGTATGATAAATTATTTTTCCCTTGCTTTAATTCATTGACAGTTATTGCAATCTTTGAGTTAGAACTCGGGAACTATGATTTTCCTTCCATTTGTTTTTATAGAGTCAGAAAAACGCATCAATTTGTACTCTCCTCCATTTCACAAGAAGAAACTGTTACTTCTTTCCTGTCCTTAGTAGGGATCAAGTTAAGTGTGTTGTTTGTGATTTGCTGGGGGAACAGGACAAAAAAGGAAGGGAACTGACAGATTTTGTTTTCTTTTGAACACGGCGACTGAAAAGCTATACTCTTTTAGATAGGCTGCAAAAGGCTTCTCTGAATACACTAAGTTCACAGAATGACAGAATCGTCTAGGTTGGAAGAGTCCTCCAAGATCACCGAGTCCAACCTCTGACCTAACACTTTTCCCGCCTGAAAACTAAGCAGAATCTGAGCTAAGGTAGTTTCAGACCTTGAATTCTCTTAGGGACAAACTGTACCTGAAATAACATTGAAAAATAGTCCTGTGAGACCTCATTAATATTGACTCTGTAATTGAATGGTTCCAGGGTCTTATTAGGAAGAATGATAATGGTGTTTAGTGAGTACAGTCCATAATCACTTTCCACATCGTAATAGAGACCATATGGATTTTACATGCCTTTAACTAGTAATGTGTTTGATCTGCATGCTTAGTTAGAGAAAATTCATTACTTGTAAAACGGTTTGATCTCTTTGTTTGTGGAAAACTATGTTACTGCTTACTTGGTTTGCATATCTGCTTGCACAATTTTATATCAAGCTCATAGCATAAAGCAGCAATGAAAAATGTAAATAGTGAGAAATCAGACTGACATAATTCCATGCTTTGCATACCTTCTGTGCTTCAAAAGCCTCATTAAGGCGAATATAATTGGTCAGAGCTCTCATGGCAATGGGCAGCTTGCCTATGGTTTTCAAGTCTATTGGTTTTTTGTGGGCAGTCTTGATGAATGTATTCATCCACCAATACGTTCCTTTGGATAACAGGTTCACAAATGGCTGCAGGAATCGAACACCAAGGTCCTGGAGATCCTCAGGAGGTTTAACTTCTTTAGGACTTTTGAAGAAAACGTATCTCTGAAATTCAGAAAAATCCCCCAAAAGAATCACACTAAACATGTAGAAAATAAGTCTGCGAAGTATAGGTAAGGACACAGCAGATAATCAATGAATTGAGAACTGCTTGAATTGATGAACTGCTTTCTCAGTACTCAAGGAATTTCAGCATTCAAATTTGACTAATACAACCATCTGGTTTCCTGAGATCCTGGGGGATAAAACGCATCCAGCATAAAAATATGTAATCCTAAACATCTAATGTTATTTTGTTTCAGGGCACGAACATTGATACTTCAGGAAAAAGAAAAATCACCTTACATTTTGCATAGTACTGACCCTGCCTCTTGCTCTGTGCCAGACAGCACAACACAGGACATAAAATCAGAGAATGGCTTGGGTTGGAAGGGGCTTAAAGATCACCTATAGTTCCAACCTCCCTGCAAGGATGCCACCTACTAGACCAGGTTGCTCAAAGCCCCATCCACAATCTGATCCATGATCTTGCTGGGCACAGAGGTGAGACTCAGTCACATACTTCATTCAGTGTCTACTCATGACTGTATCTAAATCATACTGATATTAGTAAGATTTCTGGATATACTTCAATGCTATCTTTTCTCCAGCCATAGCTGGAGAAATAATTCTCGTATCCTAGGAAAAATAGCGATGGGTTTGGGAACAAACATTTAGAGGAACAATGGAAGGAAAGGAGAAAGCAGAGTTGGAACTCAAAGACAAATAAATCAGTCTTTTGCCTTCTGGAAGATCGGTAAGGCAGCAGAAAAAAGCTGAGGCCAAATGTCTTCTATTTCTGCTGCATAGAAGCCTTCCCCTTTATTTTCTTTTACTTTTTCCCCTCAACACTGCCTCTTCCCTCACCTGTCCCAGCAGTGGCCAGCTCTCCATTCATCCCAATCCCTTACAGTAGCAGCTGAAGCAACAAGCCTGTGTCTCCTAAGTCTGGCATAGACACAAGAGGCAGTAAAAAATCCATACTTCTGGCTGTTTTATTTTATGCACCAAAGACATCCTTTAATAATTAAATCCAAACAAACAGAAAATAAGAAAGATGACAGTAGGCACTGAGCTTTTTTATTCTTCTTTGTGGCCTATAACTCCACAATGGTTTAACCTCATTTAATTTTGCAGTTTTATTGTAAGGAGGTTTATGAGCAATTCTCTTGGATGCTGTATTTGTTTCACTTTTCCCACAAGACAATCCACTGTTTTTCATTTATGAGACAAATACTGAACTTCCAGCACTGAGGCTTTTACTGCACTTATTTCAAATGTAGTAAAAAAAAAAAAAAAAAGCCCCATTTTTGTCCTAAGTTACCAAATAAACATACAGACACAAACACAGACACACAAAAATCACAAAAGAACAAGTATATGACACATGCAATTCATGTTGCTTAATGCATTACCGGAAGGAAATCATATACTACTATCAAGAAAGGAGCAATAAAGTTTACATGGAAAAAATTCTTTCCCTCCTGAGACTAAGTTTAATTTACGCACACAATTAAGCAAGGCAGAGGTGAAGGCAAGAACTTGGGCAATTATCTATCCAGCAGGTTCCAAAGCCATCTCTCAGTCTGGATTATGACTAAAGGCACTGCACAGGAAGAAGTGTATATAGCTGGGAGGCTAGATAGCAATCCTATTTGCTCCAGTAAATGAGTTACTGTGATCGTCTCCTAGAAAATGAGAGATGTTATTTGTGTTTAAGACTCTCTCAGAGCAGATGATTACTTTCACCCAGTCTTTCCTTGCTTCAAAAGTACTAATTTCTGATGACTGAAACTGTGAATCATAACATACATTTAAAAACACATTAATTTAATCTTAATTTATCTACAGTGGAGTCTGACATTCCTAAGTTACGGCCTAAGAAAATTGGGTTAATCTTTAATTCCCAAATATATTTCTAACTGGATTTTCTCTTTCTCCTTTAGAGATGAATTTCATACTAAGTACCCAGTAAGATGAAAAAAAGAACAGGGACTTACAGTACTAACTTACCCTCACCCTGATGACATTTATTTCTACAGCTAGTAGCATTCCATATAGAACAACCAGGAGTCCCGTGAGGCAAAATCGAAGCTGAGAAAATCCAACCCCATTATCACAGAACTTTACAAATTTGATGGTTTTAGTTATGAAAGCTAAAGTCCAGTAGAATAACAATGCTGTAGGGAGGGAAAAAAAAAAAAGTCAATCAGCTCCACAGTTGCAAAAATATACAATAGTGATATTTATTAAATAGTCATTCAAAAAGAATGCAACACGAATATATAAAACTAGAGTGGCCTTTCTCCTGTCAAAACAGAAGCCTAATTCAATTCTGCCGACACAAAAACATTAAGACGATGTTTGTTCCAAATTCCTTTCCCATTAGATTGGGTGATCTTTGGAAAGTTTCACAAAGTGATATCTGCTGAAGGAAATTTCCATCTGTTGCAAACAGGCATCCACATGATGAGTTCAAGGGAGGGAGCTGCCTCACAAGGGAAGGTGGGTCTGAACAACATTCATCAATTCCAGTTGGGTCAATGCTACAAGACTGCTGTGAATTTGGCTTGAAGGAAAGTTGACCTTATTCCCCCTACAGATCTCTGATGTCTATGCAGGAACAGACTTCAAAATATCTTATCCAAACTACTGCTGCTTGTCATTTCTACTGTACCACCAAAACTCCATATATGTAATTTATAATGCAGATACACAAGCACATGGAAGAAGTTATGTTCTTAAAATTCTAACTTTTTATAGTTTCTCCTAGAGTGGTTTGGGTTGGAAGGGATCTTAAAGACCATCTATTTCCAACCGCCCTGCCACAGGTGGGAACATCTCCCACCAGACCAAGTTGCTCAAAGCCCAATCTAGCCTGGCCTTGAACACTTCGGAGGATGGGGCATCCACAGCTTCTCTGGGCAGGCTGTTCCGCTGTTCCAGGGCCTCACCACCCTCTGAGGGAAGATTTTTTTTCCTTATAAGTAGTCTAAACCTACCCTTTTTAGTTTGAAGCCATCTACCCCTTCTCCTATCACTATACTCCGACAAAGAATCCCTCCCCAGCTTTCTTGAAGGTCCCCTTTTGGTATTTGAAGGCTGCAATAGGTCTCCCTGGAGTCTTCTCTTCTCCAGGCTGAACAACAAATCTCTCAGCATCACAGCAGAGGTGCTCCAGCCCTCTGATCATCCTCGTGGCCGTCCTCTGGACTTGGTCCAACAGGTCCATGTCCTCCTTATGTTTGAGGTCCCAGAGCTGAATGCAGTACTCTTAGACATGAAGTTCAGTAGAACTTAAAGAGCTCATGCTACTGTCAGTTATAGTTAAGTTATCCCTGCAGGAAGCTCTGGCGATTTGGGAACGCATTCCATGTCATTCACCACACTGTAAGCCACCTCACTTTCCCAGTTCTTAAGGAAATAGCTTATAGGGTTATGCTCTTTCACATGAATTTTTTGTTGCTGCTGTATTTGCCATGGCGCTACAGCTGGAATGTGCTCTAACTGCCAAGAAAAACATTGATATACTTTCTCAGTGTCTTGCTGCAACACCAGGGAAAGTCTTCAGCCAAGACCCTAGCAATTACAAGTCTAGCTTGCAAATATGGATAACTGTCAACAGCCTGCACAACCTCAAATGATGTGTGGTGTTCCAGCTACCCTAAGGTACCCTAGAAAGCCCCGTGGGGATGTAGAGCAGGGCTACCCTTTCCAAGCCAAACTAAATTGAGCATGGATAGTCCTCATGGGATTTGGGTAGCGGGTGGGGTCTTCTAATTCTGTTTCTATGGAAATCTGTTGCAAAACTCTCACTTAAATGAGGACAGAAAAAAGCAACAGTACTGGAGTTCCTGTCAGGTATTACTTCTACAAACATCGCATGCTAAAAGTTTGCACCAGCAGAGGATACCTAAAAAACAATCAGGCCAACGGATTCCTATGTAGAGCTCTTGGATGAAGAAGAAAGAATTAGCAGATCCATTCTCCTATTTGGAATTTAATTAAGTGCCTATATGACCAATGGTTTTGGTTAGAGAATTCATTTAGAAATGACTGTCTAAACAGTGTTGGAAGGTGCCAAATGCAACATCCGCGGGTGTCAACAGATCTCCCACTATCCTACCTTCTAGAAGCATTTGGCTTAAAATCTATCACCCATAACTTCCACCGACCCAAGCAGCCTGGTGATCAGCGCACGGGGCATACTTCAGTTTATTTCATCAAGTTGGATCTATTAGAGATGTCTGCAGCCTAAATGACCTTGCTTTTTCTTAGACTCCATAAGGGACCTCAACCCACACTACCCGTTTGTAGATTCTCACCTGGGGGCCAGATTGCTGAAAATCTGGCAATGTAGAACTCACTGCTTTATACCTTTATTGGATTAAGCCCACAGTCTGGAAAATCACACATGGGATTTGTTAACTAACCTGTGTACGTTCAGAGAAAAACTTTGTGCACTAAGTTCCACCTTAAACAAATTCCAAAGAAATTAATACTAAGATACATTTAAATTAGCAAACTAGATTACTGTCAAGAATGGTGAGTCAGTGCTCTAATTAAGATTGGTAAAAAAAAAAAATAGTGTTCCCACACTACTATCCCTGTCAGCTTAAAAACTCGGTGCCATTGTTATTTCATAGTTTTCTCCTATAGTTTAATTTCTGAGTTTATCTACAAAACAAGTATTAACTCCAAAAATAGTGCAATCAGACGCTACTAATCAATTACATATTTTGAACATCAAGAAAGTTAGCAGATTTTCCAGTTCCATATGAAAACTATTCTAAAACATATTGTTATGCATCCATTCTGGAACATTGTGCAAAGAGTTCTAAAATGAGCATTATTAAGGGAGCCACGCTGTACCAGCATTACACTGGAGTAGCTACGTTTGTTGAAATCCAATTACAAATCAAAGCTGCACAGAGAAAACCTGACTCAGATCAGATCAACGAAGTGTTCCAGTAGTTGGAATGGACACTCAGCTGGGATCCTGGACTCAAACGTTCGCTTCAGAGCATAAATACTCTAAACCTCGACAACTTTTTTGATAGAACGAGAATGACTACTTCAAAATAGCCAACAGCCTGGGCATAAAGCTGAGAGGTGGGATCAGTACAGGAACTTTGCGCCCTTTTCTCACATACCGCGAGGGAATGTGCTAATCCCCAACGTTGTTGAGCTATCTGTCCCTTGCTTGTTTATGAAGAACTACTAACGGTCTTGATTTCTTTAGGATACAGAGTGAAAAAGATTTAAAAAAACAAAACAAACAAAAAACCTCAAATAGTTTCATAGGATAGGAAACTTTATACTGATTAAAGTTAATGAACAGACCTTTAAGGACCTTCTGCACTGCATCAATGAAGAGTTTCTCCACTGAATTTAGTGATTTTTGGATGAGGCTTGTTAGCCAAAGAGCCTTAGTTTTATGCTGCCTCCAGTTAGCCTGCTGCTTTATCCTGCTACCAACTGCAGCTGTAGGCATCAATCCTCCAGCTGAAGCACACAATGCCGTGCAATTAGGTGGAACTTCACTAATGCTTGAAGCAGCAGCAGATGCCACACCAGGTCCTTTACTGTGTGGGCGTGGAATATTAGATCTCTGCAACAGTTTACTAAGGAAGAAACCTCTTACAGTTTCCTTAAACTTTTCCTCATGATTTCCATCTACTTTATTCATATTAGGCTCTACAAGAAAGCTACTTCATGGCTAAGCTGTGCTCTAGTCAGTTAATAGTTTTAATTATACTCATAGTCAGCTAACTCATTCTAGACTAATTTATATAAAGTTATCATTGCCTGCTCTCAACTGTCAACACAAAGTAGTTGCAATTAACACTGAAAGATGGTGATCCTCAGGGTTACATAACAAAAAATTTGGGCAGTCAGGAAAACACAAGGAAGACTTAAAAACATGCTTATTCGGTATTCTCACAAACAAATGGCAGTGAAAAGCAAAAAAAAAAAAAAAAAAAGAAAGACCCTCATCTTATGAGGACCCTGGATTTCAAATCAGATTAACTAAATAGTAAAGAATGTAATTCGATTTTCTTTTCTTTTTTTTTTTTTTTTTCCTAAGAGTAAGCTACTAAGATTAGATTTTCTACAGGAGTCTATTCCTTGGAAATTCTTGCAAAATGAAAATTCTTAACGACTAACTTTAGTACCATAGCTACTAGTTAGATAGTACCAATAACACTTGAGTGTTAGTATTCTTTGGTGTATCTGATTATTATTCCAACATCGTCCAGAGCTCATCCAGCATCAGCACTCTAAATACTGAACAGAATTATCATAAGAGAGATCTCTAAAGGGAAGAGATTATGCAAAAGTGGGTAATCAACTACCAGCTCTACATTTGTGCTACTCTTTGCAGTGATCTAACAGCAGGAATGCGACACTAAATTATTAAACACTGCATTATACATCTGAAACAAACAAAAGAACCACCACAAAACACAAGAGCAAAGCCTGCTTGCTTTCTGTACTTGATTGTAACATACGAGCAATGCTCCCCTGAAATGTAACATCTAAAGCTTTGACAAGGCATTAAATGAGCTCTGCTGTCTAATCAAAACGTGACTGTATAATACCACTTGGTCATAAAATAAAAAAAGATGTTACTTAAGAGAAAAGTGCAAGGCCAAAAAAAGTCTCAAATGAGAAACCACAAAAGTTGCCACACCTGCATAGAAATCTGAGTTTATTTTCCTATTTTCTTGTAGTTGCTTTATTCTTTATCAACAAAATCGGACCTTTTGAAGAGAAAAGACTTTTTTTTTTTTTTTTTTTTACAGAAGTATCAGACTCCTTCTGCAGGATGCTTGCATATCACAATATGCAGTTCAAAATCATCTTGAGTATTTAAAAACTTTCTCAAATCAAGTTGTTACTTACATTTTACCAGCTGACAAGTATTAGCACAGAACTCTGAGAACACAGAGCCACAATGACACAAGACAAACCTTAGCAGAATCCAAAAGTGAATCTGATGAGCCAGGATCACCCAAGAAATAACAGCTAGCAGGATGGCTAAACATGTATACATGCAGTCTGTGATCTACCCCGACAGCAGAGAGCAGATCGCCAGCCGCATGATTGTCAGCAGCAACAGATTTCCCATAGCTAGCTATGGCTTATTTACGATCTTGCAAAACATATTTAGTATACAAGTAGTTCTTACACCTTTCCAATAGCAAAATGCCATGTCTTAAGGCAATTTAGAAAGGAGGTTTTAGGAAAAGGAAGCAAGAACCAGCAGGCAAAGTAACACATTAAAGGTCATACTGAGTCAGTAACATCATTCATTTCCCTTGATTCTGTACGTATCTCAACAGACCACACACATGAAGACAACTTCGACTTTCTATCGTGCTTAAGTGCAACACGCTGACAAGTAGGGGGACACGGATAGCTTTTACAGGTAGAGTTTGATTTCTAACATGTGCTACTTTTCCCACAAACCCAGCTTTTCCTAGAAAAACCTTTGGCCCGATGGATCCCTGAGAACACCATACAGAATTCTATAGGAACTTAAAAGCACTGTAAATAACGAGCTGTTTCAGGAGATCTCCATTATTATTCAGAACTGAGTCCGGTCACGGCAACCAGCAGGCCAGCACACAGATGTAGCTTTTCCCCATACAAGTTAGTGCCGAGACTGCAGTGACCTGTCACAGAACAAAGACACACACCACCACCACCACAGTCACACTTCCATATTTTGTAAGTTGCAAAACGTACCGATCAATAACTTTGGGAAATTGGATGTTTCGATATTATGGTAATAGACAACAGATGTGATGGCTGCCAAGAATGCCATCCCAGCTGGCATGTACAGGTGTAAATGACGGGATTCCGAAACCCTTAAAAAAGAAAAAAGTGAACATCAATTAAAATCAAATATTTGCTACTTAAATGTTTCCCTTTAATATATGAATTCTGTCCTGTTGTGGTGGTACATCCCTGAGATGGGATTTTCTAAAAGTTCTCCAATTTTCAATGGGATTTAAGCTCTTATATCAAATACTTAGCTATCCAATTCTTCCCCTGTGCTAAAAATGAAGTGTATACTCTTATTTCCTACTGAAATCAACTGGAACATTGTTGAAATTAGAATAAGCAGCTCAGCTCCAAAATGAGGAAAGTTAATTTCAGCTAAACTAGTTTGGGAGCTGTCGATCAAAATACGTAGATAACACCGACCGACAGCAGAGCTTAAGATTTTCTATAGAAACATTTGGTGAAAATGCTTTTCTTTTTCCAGTTTAGGGGAAAAAACAGCACAACAGCAAGGAAGGAACTTACAGTGAGTTCTGTTTTCAGTAACTACTAGCCAACAAACAACACCTACAACCAAATTTTGTCCTATGAAGCAAAACCTCTGACACTTGTTTTCAGGAAGCAAAAAAATGGCATCTTTCCAACTAAGCCCTTTGGGGAGTACTCTTTGCTGCTGTTGTTGGATTAGGCAAGAAATAAAAAGGTTTGGGGGATAAAAATCATGTTTTCTTCCTCTTCCCTCCTACCTGACATCTTTCTCTCCTCCCATTTTCCACCTTTCACAAAATTAATGGAGCATCTTGTGCTGTCAAGAGGTACAATTTCTTCCATCTCCCATCCATCTCAGTGAGAAGAAGCACCAAGAGGAAGTCTCTAGGGCACAAACACTTGGGGAAATTCACACCTTGTCCTCTGAGCCTCATGGAAAATAAATTAGCATCCCTGGCTAAGCTCTTGCTGCAGCAAAAGCTGCTTTTGTGTAGCCTGTAAAGATAAAATGGGCTGTGCAGTCGGGGAGCTGGAGACCATCACAGGACTTCACCTGACTTAGAGCTGAATATATCCCAAACTTCAAGAAGAGCTCAGAAGGGCCACCTCCTGCATCCATACCTAGCAAAGGGACAAACCTCCCTCATGTGAATGCTAGAGTGAAGTCCACACAGTTGGCTGGAGCCATCCTGACAACCTGTGGCATAAATATTTAACTCCTCTTATTGAGGATTGAATCAACGAGGATACAGAAAAGTGAGAAAAGACTCTCCAGTCTCTGAATTCCTAGTAATGACAGGGGTTTTTGTACAACAGGGTTGAATTCTTGGAAGGCAAAAACAAGTAACAAGAACAGATCAGACACCCTAGGCTTCAGGAGGTAACACTGCAGGCGTGGGAGGTGTTTTGCTGTTGTTGTTTAGTTTTAAATTTATTTCACAGACAGAATTAAGTTGCTGGAGTTCCCCTATATGAGCTTATCTCCAGCAGACTGCATGTATTTCTGAGGTGCAAAAGACTTTGACAACCCATCACTGTCAGAAGGTCTTACCAACATGACACATTTTGGTCTCAGAAAGCTGGCGAGTCTCAAAACCTGCTTTTATCCACTGCTGCACTTGCTAGCCTGCTGAGTGCTCGGGAGGCACAATTGTGGGTTGGCACTCCCCCTGTATAGCTAGGAGCTTTGATTCCTGTCAGGTGACACCTAACAGCAGTGTTCTGAGCCAATTTAAATAGCAAATAAACATAATGTGAGAGTTTGCTAAAGAACAAAATAAAACAGAAAACTCAAGGCAGGAGATGCTGCTTTGAGCCTCCCACACCCTGATAATTCCAAATAAGCACGAGAAAAACTCTTAAAAACCTGGCACTGAGAAACATTCTATTTATATATATTTAAGATAAGTTATAATAATAACAATATCAGGTTCTACAACAGAATTCTGCAGCGCCTCTCACACTGCAATGGTTGGTGGATACTTGTTATATAGGTGGCTTAACGGGGAGATTTTGCTCTGTATAATGAAGAGCTTCAACTTTATAACTCAAATCAAGCCACCATCAGTACTGATCAGATCAAATGAAGGCTCTAACACATTTTAATTCTTGGGTAGCCAAATCTTTTCCATCAAAACTGTGAGCTGCCCTGCTTAAGATTACAGATCAGATGTACTGCACAAACATCAATGGTACCTCAGAAGAAACTATCAGGTGAGATGATGATGCCCATTAAATCTACTCCTCTTAGTAAGAGGGGCAGAACTGAACTTGCAGGGAAATGTTATGACCTACTGTGCACGGGGGAGTTCTGCCTGAGTAAGGACTGTGGGACTGGGTCCTTGGACATGAAACGTATCATGAAAATGTCACCATCTGCTTGAGTTGTTAGGATTTAACTATGATTACTCTTTGGAAAGATAGTGTCATTAAGCTGAACTAAAAATGATTAAGGTCAATTGTGTGTGTGTATACTTGGCAAGGTCTGTGGAATTTTTGATACGAGGTCGGTAGGTTAATCACCAGAAATACAGAATACATGTTTATAACCACAAGGAATATAGTCTAGATGTCAACTTAAGCAAGGAAACGATACCTACACTGAAATCATTTTGAAATGCTCAGTAACATCAGGAGAAGGTAGACATACACTTACCCATCAGACACTATGCCCTCTGCGATTTCACACACCAGCACAAACAAGAGGATAAAGGTTAGTATCCAGCGTAGGTTGTGGCCGGGAAAATGAAGCCATGTGCTGTGATGGATATGTACTTTAGAACTCTGACTTCCCCATCCTAAACAGGAAAAGAAAATTACTAAGAGTTTTCTTTACAACAAAATTGATCCACAGCTCTCACATACAGAAAAACATGCGTAACAAAGTAGTGTACTAAAGCCGACAGAACTGTGTTGTTACACATGCATCCTTTAAGAGCTGTGTTCTTACTGCCTCATTGTCATACAGAATAAAGTCAACAAAACAGGAGACAACCTCAAATTCCTACGCTTACTGTTATGTTGTGACACTCAATAAACATTTGTTAAACATTTTACCATATGAACAGCAAATGAAAGTTATGACAAATGTATACAGAAGTGTACTTTTTTCCCACTTCAGTGCATTTAATCACTAAATAATTTCCATCCTATCTTACAGATTTTTTTATTTTTGGAAGTGGTTCTCTGATCTATATAAAGACTAGGAACACTGTGAAAAGCCAGAGAAAAAGCAGCGGTACTCCTCAAGCAGTTTTTGGGCTGTCCCCGTCTGGAGCACTCGCGTTATCCCTTCGACCCGCAGATACGAGCACTAAATCACAACGCACGCACCACGGCTGCAGAGAGGACAGGCTGAGCCAAGCGGTACTCAAAGGCAGCGACAGGAGGATGTATTAAACCACGGGGCCACCTACCGGCAGCCCCAGTTCCAGGTTATCAAACCGAACCCACTGCAGACAGCGAGCTCCAGCAGCCGGGCAGCCTTCCTCATTACCGCTAACGACGAGGGAGGGCTGCGCGCCTGCTCCAACTCTCCAGGAGCTGCAGCCGGGATTTTCCCAGCGCACCAGCATCGCCTCCAGGTCGCCCGGCTCCTGCAGCGGATTTGCCCTCGCTTCCCGGGCGGGTTTCGCACCGAGCCGCGGGGGCACCACCAAGGCTGGCTGGCAGGAGGGCGCAGGGGGCAGCCGGGAGGCTGAAAACGCGAAAGCCGGAGCCAGGCGGGGGAGGGCGAGGCGGCCCCGGCGGCACTCACCGATGAAGAGGATGGGGAAGGTGATGAAGAGCAGGAAGACGTGCGGCACCACGTTGAGCGCGTCCACGAAGCAGCCGTTGTTGAGCACGCCGTGGTCCACGTTGTAGGCGGTGGAGTTGCCCTCGTCGCCGCAGAAAGCCAGGGCCATGGCGGGACCCTGCGCGCAGCCCGCCGCCGCCTCCGCGCACATCCAGCCGGGGCCGGCGCGGGCTGCCCGGCCGCGGCTCTGCCCGCACCTGACGGCGGC